>NW_024426885.1:23945030-24161833 GCF_017311325.1 Ursus maritimus
AGGAATGCCCCCAAATAAAAGCCTCTACCCCAACTCCATTGTATAAAACTATGGACCAGGTTACTTTCACTGGAAAAAAAACTATTAAAGATGCATTTAAAGAGCACGGAATAGGGAGCCAAGAGACACAAACTCTAGTCCTCACACAACTGTTATCTAGCTGGGGTATCTGTGAGACCATCACTTGATAGTTACAGACCCTCAGTTTTTCAATCTGTTAAATGGGAGGAATACCTATGATGTCTTCTCGGGCTCTGAGGTTCTTGCTTTACTTTGAACATTACCAAATAACCTGTCACAGAGAATAGATATAACTATGTTTTCTTTTTTTGCTCTCTTTTCTTTTTTAAAGATTTTTTTATTTATTTGAGAGAGAGAGAGCGAGCATGCGGCAGGGGGTGCAGAGGGAGACAGAGCATGGAGCCCAATGCGGGGCTGAATCTCATGACCCTGAATCATGACCTGAGCCAAAATCAAGAGTCAGACACTTAACTGACTGAGCCAGCCAGGTGCCCCTGCTCTCTCTTTTCTAACCATTCCCTTGACATTGCTGCCTTGCTGTTTGGCTTCAGATCATATGAACCAAGAGAAATTCTTAGAACTACTAAGAATGAAAGTAGAAATCCTAAAACATTCAGAGAACACTAAGGTGTACCTCAAACTTTCCAAGATGATGGGCTATTCCCCCTACATACGTTCCGGCTAGTTTTATGCACCATCTGCTTTACATCATACACCTCGTGTATGTAGGGTAAGCTTGGGAATGGAAGAGAAGTAAAAAGAAACAGAAACGATCATTTCTTGGTTATGAATTTTATATTTGAAGGAGAACCTTTTTCTCCTGAGCCTTAACACCCTGCAAACATTTTTAAAAATGGTGGCCATTAACACTTTTCTAATCCTAACAAAACTAAAGTACATAAAAATATACTTTAAAAATCCTGCTGAGTACTGAAGACTCTGTTGCCACAAAAGCCAACTACACAGAAGTCTGTGGAATAGAAAGGAACGTTTTGAACATCGTTAAAGTGCTTCTTGTCCACTTGAAACTCAAGTGTGTATGCCCTCAGAAAGCTACTAAGTGTCCCTGGCAGCACAAACTGAAATCTGCTTCCTTGAGATCTTTGTTAACATGACCCTGATAAAGGCCAAAATGCGTGATTCCAGAATGTGCAGTGAATAGACGCCACTGACGTGGGAGACTGCAGCCCACTTGGCTGTAGCTCTGAGCATCGGTAAGGGGACATGGAGACAATGTTTCCTGCGTGGGTGAGCCACACATCAGTCTCCTTTGCCTCAGCCTGGCTTTGGAGCAGAGATCAGCCTGGTCGCTGCATTCCAGCTGCTGGCATGGTGCCTGGCACTTAGGGGATTCTCAGGAACTCTTTGTCAAAACTACTGACTTAGAAATGTATTACTAGTCCACCCACAATTTCCCGACCTCCTACCAACTTCAGTGAAGCAGAAGGCATGGTGTAAGAAAACAGTCTATAAGCAAGAAACACAAGGGATACTCTGGGCAAAGAAGCCAGTCTGGGTCTACTATGATTGGTAGCAAGCATGCCTGGAGGAACAGGGAAAAAAGAAAAGCTAGAAAGGTGCATGGGACCAGATTCTGGAGAGTTTTTCAGATGGGCACTATTTTTTTTCACCCCAATTACTACTTATGGAAGTTCAATACTTGATTTTGGAAATGTCTACTTTTCCTTACACCAGGATGTTCTATGAAGTGTGATGGATTTTGTAGTCATATCACTTAGTGAAAAGGTCACCTTCTGTCTATACCCAGTGGAAACTTGTCCCTCTTTTCTAAGACCCCACCACATACATCCCATAGAGTATCACCTGATTATCCTTCCCAGCTTTCATATCTAATCCTCATGTGGCCAGCTCAAAACCTTTGACAGCTCCCCAAAGTCTGCTGACTGCTTCCTTAACCTGGTGTCCAAAGTGCACTGCCCTAGCTTCTCTCCGGACTTTACAGTATTCTATTTCAAGGTCTCTCATAGAACATACTGATTTTTATGTCACAGGTCCTAGATGTTGGATTGCTTTATACCACTTTTTAGGTCTTATTTATCTTTGTATCTCCTCCAATGTAACCCAGTAGGTAGTAATCCCTCCGTGTTTGAGGAATGAATGAATGAATGGAGTGATCACAGCATACATGCACTAAATTATTTCTCCTCTGAAGACCTATATCATCCATAGCATTGCAAACTGGAAGCTTATGAGCTACGTCCTCCTGAATAAGTACTTAAAAATTTGAACTTGAATGACTTCAGAGGGGATACAAATGCTTTTATAGATCACAGGCCCAAAGCCCCCTCTAGTACTTGTCCTGCTTTACCCTTTTGCTCTTCTCTGTATATTTGACTCTGTAATCCTTGACTTCCAATTCATACACATTTTAATCATAATAATAACTAACATTTATTGAGTATTTGCTTGAGCCAGAATGTGTTCTAAGTACTCTTCATGTATTTTTCTGTGCGTTTTATACAATCCGGCAGTGAACAGCGAGGGCCTGGCGCTATGCATTTCATAGGTCAGTAGTGTCAGCCATTATTCACAACTGGACAGCAGAATCTCCAAAAGAAGAGAGAGGCTGGTCCCCACAGTTCACACACAGAAGGGACTGAAGGTTACCGGAAGAAAAGGTGCCATGCCGTCTATAGGAAGTCCAGGAACTCTTGGCAAAGGCAGAATATCAGCCTCAGGGGCCACTCTAACAAACCCACCTCCCTGCCTCCTTGGAATAAAACAAGCTGAGTTGCCTCAATCTGGCCCCGTAATACCTAACAGGCTCCAAGTAAAAAGACCCCCACCTCTTTTCAGAGCCCTGAAATGCTCAGTAGGATCACCAATAAGAAATAAGACATTCCCCAGAGAGACTAGCCCCAGTTGGCTTTTCTGTACAACATCCCTGAAAGACCTGACCCAAAAAGCCATTTTTCTTAGCTCAGACTCTCCACCAAGCTTTTCATGATGCTAATAAATGAGGTAAAGTCTAAGGTTCTGCCTTTAAAAATACATATTTCAGAATTTTCTTTATCTTCCCTTCATTGCCAGTGAATCACTCACAGTCTCCTCATAGCCTCTGCGCAAAGGCACTTAATCTTCTCATCTAATGACACCATCTACGGAAAGAAGCCGCAGTGTCTCCATTCACCAATAGCCAGATCAATCATGTGTCTCTAAGAAAATGAAGTCATACCAAGCTGGTTTTTAACATTACTGAGGGGTGTCGTTAAGACCTCGGAGACTCTTTTTGCCAATGGGCTCTGATAGCTTGTGATTAATTAGGTAGTTCCTTCCCGTAGATGCCCTCCCCGCCTCTGCTGTCAAACCTACTCACCCCGAAGTGGAGACTCCTGGGCTCCCCAGACCTTGTGGCAACCAGATTGAGTGAGGTCCAGGAAAGTTCGCCACACCCACTGTTCTGCTCTGGAATAGAAAAATAAAGCCCCTATGCTGTCTACTGAGAACTAATCAAGCAGATGGTACAGCCACTTGTAACCTTAAAATGTGTGCTCTTCCTCCATGTAATTCAGTGATGTTGGTCTCCTGAGGACCAGGACACTTTTCTATACTTCAGTGGAAATCAGCAGCATTCTCTCTGAAGTGGAAGAGAGGGTCAAGAGGAGAAACACTGGGTGACAATGAAATAGTGAATCAGCATTCTTTCTTCTAGCCCAAATGTTCACTAGCTCTTGTGATATTTGCAAAGATTCTCTCATCCCAAGCTGCAGCTGGGAGAGGGCCGTGGCTGGGGAGATTGGAATAGGCAGTGATAACATGGAACAAGGCAGCACCAAGTTGGAAAGATGTCCAAGGAAATATACAAATCACAGGGCATGTTATGCATAAGGAAGTGTCCGTCTGGATGCTCCTTCCTGAAATAGAACATGCTTTCTTTCTTTGGGCCTCAGTTGCTCTATTTGTAAAATGATTCTGTAGAATTCTATAGTTCTAGGAGATCATGTTCCTTCCTCATCACAAACAAGGAGACCATATTTACCAAGATTTCCTTTCAAAACCTTAGATATTCAGAGGATACTTGCTTCATAAGCTGATGCTCTGTCATTTTTTCTCTTTTTTTCCAAACAACAGGTTCTGTTCTAAAAGTGTCTAAAGCCAGGAGGTTTCTTTTGACCCAGGAAATAGTCCTACTTTTGATCATGCATTGAAGCCAAAAAAAAAAAAAAAAAAAGTAACTAGGGAACCACCTTTATAATAAATCTGGGCATTTCACAGGTGGGTTGAGAATAAAGTAGGTAGAAAGTTAATCAGGTGGATCTCTAACCACAATTTGTTGCAAAGGAAATTTCAGATATTTCTCCCCTACTCTAAAATGACTGGTGTACTGATCACTGCATGTGATCTGTTAAAACCCTTCAAAGGAGAACCTATGATTTCAAAGGGGAATCTCCCTTCTAAATTGCACTGTGCATCCACTGAGCAGCTCAGTACCTCTGGCTTCAGATCCCATTTGGGGATTGACTTTTTCCCATCTGGGAACAGAGATGGCTGCTGACTGCTGAGGATGCAAACAGCTTTTATCCCATTCGGTCCCATGAAAAACATGCGAATTCCTTAGGGCTAGTATTGTTGCTCCCATTTTGCCAGGGAGAAAAACTGAGCTCAGACAGCGAGGTGCTTTGGCCAACACTACAGCAGCCCCTTTGCAACGGAGGCAGCGCGAGCATCCAAATCTGGTAACACACCACATTCCAGGGTCTTTCTGCTCACTCTGCTTGGTTCTTGATAAAACTACTATACAGTTCTTCAAACGTCAGTAAATCAAAGACTTTGCCTTTAGAGCTGCCAATGTGTGTACTTATCTATATTTAAATAGAAGCGATTGAAAAATGAACACTGCCCGCCCTTCTATTCTTAATATGAAGTTCTTAAGATTGTTACTCTTTTCTCTATTAAAAGAATTCACTTTAATCAAGAAGAAAGGCTCAAACTCTGTCTGCATGTTGTAGGTTCCCTCCCAAGTTTGGTCTTTGCAATTGAATATTTCCATTTAAATGCTCCATCAATTCAATCAAAATGTTAATATTCTGATTACAAAGTATGGCTCTATGCATTTCTAACACATTTCTTTCCCGTTTCTTTCCCCCAGCAAGGCACAGAGCTGAAGTTCACAAAGAGGCAGGGCATTCTGGTTTAAAGGGGACGATTGCACACCACTATGCTGCAGTAATTGATCAGTAGAAATATTCCGGGAGATTAAACTACAATCTATATGCGCTCACCCATGTTTGTATCTCTTTTGTACTCTGCACATAACTATTGCACAGCTGCTAACACTCCATGTGTTTGTAATGATCAGGAGAACCAGTAAACTAGCAGCTGTCCTTTTAAACCTGCATTAAACGTGGGTTTAGTGATGTTATCAAAGAGTATAACTCTTTTTTCATACTTTGCTGCATAAGTAATGTTGAAATTGGAGCAAATAAATAATCATGGTTTCAACTTCAAGGCATTATCTTTTGGACTACAGAAATTATATATTTTAACAAGTCAGATTCAGAGAACCATCTTGGGAATTTTGAAATATTAATCTCTTTCTCCCCTGCATGTAGAGCGACACACGTGTGGTTTTGAAATCCAATTGTGGCTCGCATCATGACATTCCCACTGCAGAATGAATTGTCTGTGATGGCGATCTTTTCAGTAATGACCCCATTGATACAGGCCAACTCCCTGCTTATCTGCATTTATAAAGTTACAGAGCAAGTCAGGGAGGTCCAGCTGGGGGAAAGCAGGATTTCTAATCTGCGGTTAGAGAATATGCTCGAATGTTCTGCAAGAATGCCTCCTCCCCATGGGCGGGGGCTGGAGGTTGGCTGCTAAAGGCAATAGTGAAGGAGGTGACAAACCTACATGATAGGATGTTTGAGGCATCAAGGAAGCCCTGGACCTCAAGATGTTTCTCCCACCTGCGCTGACAATGATCTTCACACAAATTAAAGACTTTCATTCTGTAATTAGGCATCGAAGGCATGTATCACTGAAAGGCAGATCGCAGTCATAAACTCATACCTGAGCATCAATACCAGCCAGCAGATTTGGACAGAGGAAAGGCAAGGCAGAGAGCCAGCAGCAGCCACAGGGGAGGGAGTGAGGGACGTCCCATGGAAGAAAGAAGTGCTCAGGGAAGGAAGATAAACTTTGATGTCTGATACTTTTTCTCTGTATGACTATAGGAAGAAGAGCATGGCAGCATGTGTTGGTAAGCCTCGAAGATCTTTTACAACCCCCATCACATTTTATTTCAGTCACTGGCTCATTTAGGCCACACGTGTCATTAAGCATCTAATATCAGGTTAGGCTATAAGGAACATAAGGAGAAGACAAGGTAGCTTTGCTGTCCCGCAGGAACTTACAGCCTGGCTGAGGAGGTGATTTATAACTATTTAAAAGTACAGATGAAACTATGAGGATGTGAATCCAAGATGTCTTGAGCCCTGGGGAGAAGAATTTGAGCTGTGGAATCCTCATCTGCCCCAAGGTGTCAGCCACATTGACAACCACCACCTCCACCATCCTGAGGAAGAAGTGGCAGGTGAAATTCAATAGACTTCAACAACCTTCCTCTAGATGTTTCTACTCCTTGACCTTGCCCAGGGCCTCCGTATATTGTTGTACAGGTTAAGGACATCCTGTCAAGGGAAAAACTGGTCTGAAACCCAATCAGTGCTCTGCCGGACAGGCTGGGAGCCCTGGCTCAGGGCCACACCTGTTCAGTAGAAGGGGTAAATTCTCAAATTCACGCATAGGCGCCATCTTCTCATCAAAGTGCCATGTGAAACTAGAAGAGGTGCCTTTTGCAAGTTAGACAAATGCATGTGTTAGACAGTGGGCTAGTCATGGCTTAGCTCCACCATCGTTTTCAGGTACATGACAACAAAGAATAATGATCCCCAAAGATGTCCACACCCTAATTCCTGAGATCTTGGAATACGTCACCCACAAAAGGGACTTTGTAGATGCAGGTCACCACAGATACTGGGATAGGGAGATTCTCCTGGACTACCAGGTGGGCCTAATCCAATCAGATGAGTCTTTGAAAGTATAGAACTTTTCCCAGCCATGGTAGATCCCGAGATACAACATGAGAAAGACCTGGCCGCCACTGCTGCCTTTGAAATTGAAGGGAATCATGAACCAAGGAATACAAGCACCTTAGCAGCTGGAAAAGGCAAGGCAACAGATTCCCCCAGAGCCTCCAGAAAAGAACCCAGCCTGCTGTCACCTTGATTTTAGACCCATGAGACCTGTGTCTAACTTCTCTCACACAGAACTGTAAAATAATAAACTTGTGTTAAGCCACTAAATTGGGGGTAATTTGTTACAGCAACAACAGGAAATTAACATGATGGATATGATGACTACCCATCATAGTCTGTCTGTCCTAAAACTCTCCAAAATTGAGTCCTCGCATGTGGCAGAAGTCTCAGGAAAAATGTGTTCAGAAAAGTCTCTTGTAACATAAAGCCGTCCTTGAAAACCACCGATTCTACCGATGGAAACTGATGGAATAGGCTGGCGCTTTCCAGACGTTCCTGGAGATTTGTCATAGCTTTAGGCTGAGCCCTTAAAAGAGATCCGTTAGGATGCTGCAGGCTGCAGTCAGTGGGGCATCCCCTACTTCTGTTCCTAGCCCTTCCAGCAGATTATGCAATTCTCTCTAATCCCTTTATGAAAACCCTCCATATTTGGAGTAAAGAGAATATATTCCCCAGAGACTGAAGCATGACTGATAATGGTATAATTCTATGTACTTACATTCCAACCTACATAATTTTACTAGCTTCTTCACACAAGTATTTCATGTCATTTTAAAACCTTTGTAACATCACTTGAATGGTAATATACTATTTTATCCTATAAGACAAATTACTTAACCATTGTCTGAACTGAGGAGTTCATTTTTTTCTCTTGTGAACATCTTTATCTAACATAGACACGTACATACATGTGCACAAGCACACATGCACACGTTTATAGTTGAAGACAAGAAACACAGGAGATGAGAGGTCATAGCCTTTGAAGGTTTTGAGTAAATCTTCTTGAACATCAAGTACTTTCCATGACAAATCAAGTCCTTTGCCCAAAATGCTCATCTAATGGAGTACTCCACAGCCCTGCCCTACCACCCCCCTTTCCCTATCATGGCACCTGTTTATTTCCTTCATAGGATTTACTACCAACTATAATTATACTGCTTATTAACTGATCTGCTTCTTAGCTGCCTCTCCCACTAGCATGTCAGCTTGCCAAGGGCAAAGACCATGCATGTCTTGTCCACATGTGGACCCCCAGGGGCACAGCACTGTTCCCAGACAGAGTACAGGCACAACATCTTTGTAGAGTAAGTGGACACACAGAGTTCTCCATGAAGATCTCCATGGTTATACCCTTGTCTCCAAACTAATGCTCAATAAAGACCAAAGAATTTCATAAACAAATGCAGTCGAAAAGCTCTGTGCTTATTTCCTAAAAGCTGGAGTTAACATAGGCACTGGGATGACAGTCAAGATACTATCAGGCCACCTGAAATCCTTTCTGGAAAATAGTAAGGCATGTATACATAAATAAAAATTGTTCAAAATAGAAATGTCATTAGCCAAAAGACCTCCTAAGAAAACAAATTTTATAACACAGAGATTACAGATTTTCAAAGTCAAAATATTAAAAATACAATCTGTATATGTTTCGGAACTTTGGAAAATTACAGATAATGACACAGCAAGGACATCCTCTGTGGTATCTGATTCCTTCTCCGGGACCCTCCCTCTCATCACCCTTTAAAGCTAGCCTTCCTCTCCTCTCTTAGCCTATTTTCTGTCTCTCCTGTGGCATTCCTTTACAAGGCTCTGCCTTGGAAATTATTAATGGACATCTTTCTTTTTTTAGATTCTAAGCCCCTTAAGAGTGTGGCCAATCTCTACCCTGTTTATCCCCAGTGCCTGGTCCAGGTCCCCACACACAAGCTTGAAGGGATAAACGATGGTACACTAAATTAATCCCTGTGGGAAATTACATTTCTTGGACATCTTTTATGGGTCAAAAACCTGCACACTAACCACTGATTTGTTTAATCCTCATCAGACATATGATACAGCTGTATCCATTTTGTAGATGAGGAAATGGGTTCTGAGGGGTAAATAGAATCGCTCAATGCCACACAGATCAGTATGGACTGAAATTGCTGGGGCTGGACTTTGAAAGATGTAAAGTAGAAAAGGCAAAGGGAAGAATGGGGAAAGAGACATCTCAGGGGAAACAGCAGTGTGGGGGACTTGAGAGCGTGCCGGGTGGCAGTGGGCAGACCAGATGAAGCAGGGCTAGAAGTCACAGAGAAACAGCAGGTGTGACGATGGAAACAGGTGGAGCCGGCCCAGGTGAGGGGCCACGTGGTGCATCAGCATGGAGCCACCGCACTGCACATGCGTGAGACATCCCTTCCACTCTACAGTCAACAAGTGTAGGAGCCATGAAAGCTCTATCCAAGATTCCTCAGCTCCAACTCAGGCTCTCTTTTAGATCACACTGAGGTATGATCATTTCCTACAAGGACCAGAAGTTCTTTTAGGGTCCCTGGTATCTCGCCAATGGAAACAGACCTTTAATTGATCTACAATTTCTATGCTTCTACAGATTAATTTGGAGGTTGCATAAGTATAAAATATTCTGGAACCTGATTTGTTAACAGCTAAAAGGACAGAAACCCAAAGATAAAGGGTAAAGGTATTAAAAACAAGCCCCACCCTCCAACAGCCAGAAAAATCAAAGCAAGTAATTACATTGGATGACACAGTTATCCAAGACAGACTGGCTACAAAAGGAGATGATTACAATCCTCAGAACACAATCCCTTTCAGGAAACTTTATTGCCCTTAGTGACTTATTGCTGAAGTCACAGTCCCCCCTGGTCAGCAGGCTTTGCTGTTTTTCTCAAGAAGGATCAGGTCTAACAACCAGGCCAAGGTGAGAAATACTATTTGCTACTTATTGGCATCTAACCTTGACATCCGGAGTAATACTAACTAGCGAGAAAAGACATGGTTCAAAACTCCCAAATAAACTTTAGGACCCTGTGGGCTTCTGTTTGTAGTGTTATGTGAAAAAGAACCACCTTCTTTTTGCCATGTAAGTCTATTTAGCCATTCTGAGGCTTTCCCATCAGTGTTACAGTGTCTAGAGATGCAAAAACACTAATAATTATGTCCATTGTAGAGCTCTGCATTGACCATCAGCCTAGCAGTTATTCACTCAGACAGGCGTGCAGGTGTTACAATTTAGAAACATTTCTAATATGCACCATTGAGCCTGTGAGACCATCTATTTTCTCATGGACATGGGCAGGCCAGCGGCAATAACTAACTAGGAATTTCATTAGAGCAACTGGGTCTCAGCCACAATTTATAGACTCAAATTTCTCCAACACTTCAGAGCTGAACCTGAAATTTCAGAGGTTCCTCTTAAGCAAACACAGGCTTGAAACTCTGGCAGGTCAAGGATTCCTAGTAATAATCAGTATCATTTTCTTAAGAGTTCACTAAATTCCAGGAACTATGCAAACCATTTTACAAACATTAATTAATGTAATTATCACAGTGACTTTATAAGGTGGACCCTATCATTAGGTTCCATTTTGCAGATGAAAAAGTTGAAGTTAAGAGAAGTAACTTGCCCAAGGTCATACAACTACTTGGTGAGAGCAAGAACTTGAAGTCAGAAGTGATGGTTCGTGTAAATCACTTTTGTGAAACAAAAGTTCAAATAATGGTATTGTGTCAAGATGGCATCCTTGATCCAATGCCTATCCCAAAATCAAGGTCAGAGAGTAATTTTCCTATTGATCGGTCAACCACTCTTGACTTGAAAAGATCTACCACTTGGCAAACATTCACTGAGCATCTATCTCTTCCAAACAAAGCACTGTCTATAGAAGGCTTGACCCCTGCCTGTGAAGAAGATAGTCTTTTAAGGAAGAGAAGACATGTGACTTCAGAACATGAAGGTAAGGAGCAGTTGAGAAAATGGGAGACATAATAGACTCAAAAACAAATTCAGCAGACATAAGAGTGTGAGAAAATTGAAGAAATAAGAGAATGTGATTACATAGGGGAATTTCAAGGTTCAAGTTATCATAGGTCAGGCAGTGGAAGTGAGAGGAGGACCAAGACTGGTGCTAGTAGTTGGTGGAAGAAGAGAGCTGAAGACAATGAGGCCAGAGTATAGAAGGTGTCTTCTAACACAGATGGAGAAAGTCATCGCAGTAGGTGTTAGAGGACACAATGATGAAGACAGATGTAAGCTAGGGACGTGGTTAGGAACATGGTGAGGTATTCCTGAGGTCAGGCACTACACTCTGAAGGAACAAGGGCAGGCAGGATGGTAGTCGCCCTCCATGACGACACCTTCACAGAGCTGGAAAACACAGTAAAGCCATTCCTAACTTCACCCATCCCGATTACATATAAGGTTTCTTTTCATTTATTAAGAAAATTCACCTTGGAGGTTTTCATAAAGCCCCCATAGTTTAAATGTTCTGAAAATCTGGTGAACTTGTCAGTCTACAAAAATCAGAAAGTGTAAGTGGCAAACGCTAGAAAGGGAACAGCACACACAATTCAGGGGACAATAAGGCCTTTTAAAATGTTTCTCCTAACAGTTAGAATAGCTCTTGGTGGCAGATATTCCTAACGTCAACCAGAGCGGCAACGTGAGCTAGCGACAAGATAGCGAAGGAAAAAGAAAGTAAGAGAGAAACCCAGCTGAATGTATGTGCCTCTTCATGCCAGATCTGAATGGCAGATACCTAAAATCAAACCAAGCACTATCTGAAAATGCCTGGTATTTTGTCATTTATCAAAATTTGTCAGCATGACCAAATCCTCTCAGTCAAACAAAGAACGGGGCTATGAAGGAAGCAAACAAGATAAGCAGGCTACATTCTCACCCCTATTAATGTGATTTCTCTGCTTGGCCATGTTCAGGATAAACACCCCTCACTGTGCTAGCCTCGCCACGGCAGTGAATTTTTAATGCAAATCAACTGTCTAACAGTATTTGTATTACAATAATAACCTGGAAGAACTTGTTTAATATCAGAAGACTTAGTGGAACAGATGAATAGTTCCAACATGATATCCATGGGATAGAAATTCAATTAAAAACGGCAAGTGGAGCTGGAGAGAGGTAGTTATAGTCCAACACATACCACAGGGCCCTTTGCTGAAGCACAGCTATTAGCTGAACTGGTTGAGAAATTCTGTTTTCCTTTATGGCAATCTGTTAGCCTGTATAAAGTTAAATTAATAAAAACACCAAGCTGCCTCTGTGGTGGGAGAGCAGAATGAGGCCAAGGGCTAGTGGCATATTTTATAATTATGGATTAAGTGCATTAGGCCACGCAAATTAAAGATATGCCACAATTATAATAAAAATGAGAGATTGTACATCTGCAAACGCTGATTGTGTCACTTCTGCATCCAAAAGAGAACATGGGGCTCTACCCACCAAAGGCAATTGTTTCTGCTACAAAAGAGGAGGAATTACCTTGCACGCACACTTTCCTGCTGAATAGGTGGGACAGTGCTTCTGAAGATAGTCAGGTGAAAGCCAAATGGGGCTGCTGACTGACTGCTCTATGCTCAGAACTAGGCCCCACTGCTCAAAAGCCTGCTCACTGCAGTGGGGAGCACTCTGGAGTGGGTACCGGCTGTCCACCCCATTTAGGAATGAATGGATTCCTGGTAAGAAGGAATCTGGCCAGCGATGAAGGAAAAGCAAAGAACCAGGGGTCTCATCCCACTGAGGGAAAGTGGGTCCGGGACAAGGAAATCCAGCATTCCACACCCCGGACTGCATTTCTGTCTCAGAAGCCTTCGCTCTGTTTCTATTTTCTGCTAGTTTTGAAAACAAGAAGCAAAAGCTCTTCTTGTGAGAATGACTGACACACTGGCGTCCCCTGCCCACTGCTGCAGAGAGGGCAAGGATTCTTTGGATCTTTCTTTGCTCTTTTCTTAACACATTTGTTGTGTGGGAGCATACTCAAGTATTTGTGTCCGTGTGTGTGTGTGTGTGTGTGTGTGTGAGCGAGTGTGCACATGATTATAAATCACATTTTGCAAATGGAACATCAGTCCTTCTAGCCATAAGCTTTCACGCATGGCAAATAATGCTTTCAGCACATAACATAATTTTCCTTCTGCCAAGACTCCAGCATATTGTGCTTTTCAGAAAACAAACTTTTCAACCCATATTGTTTGTAATGGTGTGTGCCGTGGGCGTGCCTGTGCACATTTGGGCAAGCACATGAGACACACACATGAGGACCTGGAACTCAAGAGAGGAAGCTCATTGGAAACCCAAACACCCCAAAAGGAGGGTCGGCGCAAGGAGCCTTCTGCTTCACTCTCCCTTGGCTTTCCTTCCTGTGCTGCAGGAATTCCCCAGGGATGGCTGGTAGACTATAACCGCATCAGAATCCCTTGAGATGCTTGCAAAAAAAGAAAAAGAGGATCCCATACCCCTATCCCTCATTACTGGACCAGAGTCCCAGAAGGGTGAGCCCCCCAAAGCTGGTGTTTTAGCAGGATTGTGTTCTGTTGTGGCCAGGTAATGTCGATGCCCGTGCAGTCTGAGAGTGGAACCTCTATTTGCTTCCCCAGAGCAAAGGCCCTGCATGCAAACAGATTCTCAAAAATACTTACTCAGGAGTATCATCAGTCACCACCCCCTCATCTTCCTGACAATGCAATGAAAATCCAGGAAGGAAACCCAACTTGCCAAAGGTCATGCAGGAGTCGCTGCTAGAATTCAGTCCAGTAACAATAGCCGCCATTTATAATTTAACATGTAATTTAAAAGCACTTTGCCAACTTTGATCACATGCATTGCTCATGGCATCTTCTAAGTTTCACGTGGCAGTTAGTATTATATTTATATTACAGACATGGGTAGAGAGGATCGGAGTAGGATTTGGTTGACTAGGGTGTAAAGTTTGTGTGCTTTATTCAGCCGAGTAGACGAGTGTCGGGTAATCTGTGAATCGATGGGTCACAGAGAGAAGAGCAGCCTGAGAATGTGGGACAGCGCAGAAGTCACCTCCTTGCCTAAAGCACAACTGTTCCAATCAGTTAAGACTGTAATCACAACTAGAAGGCAAAGGAGCAAAATGAAGACCTCTCAGCAGGGTTTGAGAGTACTAAGCAAGCGTATCCCACAGAGAGGGTCTGCCCATCGCCCGGGGGGACTCCCGGCCTTCCTCTGCAGGTTTCCAGGAAGGGCAGAAACAAGACCACCATTAAGCTGTGTCTCAGAGGCAGGAGCGCTTTGGCCTCACCTCACAAACATTGAGACAAAGGATTCCAGCAAGGCAGCTCAAATAAAAATGGATCAAGGATTCAAAACCAATTACCAAAGCATAACCTCACTCAGATGGGCATGCTAAGAATAATTACTCTCTGTAAGAAAAACGTCTGTTGTAGACACGTTGCAGAAGGCTGCATAATTAAATACAGCTGCCAATTCTCATTTATCTTTCTGGAAATTTGCATTTGAAGGTCCACCTGGATTGCCAAAGGCCCAGAGCTAGTGCTCACCATGGGGCAGAGGGCGGGAGCTCCACATTCTGAAGGAGAACTCTAAACACGACACTGGACCACTGCTGAATCCTGACTCTTAAAAAGTTGGTTTGCACCCATTAGCCACAGGGACCCTGTAGATAAGACTGCATGCCTCCCCACCTCCCCTCCTGGAAAGCTCCCTCCTTTCTCTTTGCGTAATTAAACCCTAGCCATCCTTCAAGACCAAATCCACAATGGAGTTCTCTGTGAAGCTTTCCCTCTGCCTCTATTTCTTCATCTGCAAAATGGGGATCATGATCGTATCCATCTCCTCAGATTCCTGTGAGAATTTAAAAAGTTAAGCAATGTCTCATTTTTGAATGGTGCATGGCATGTAGTGATCTCTCGATGTATGTGAAGACTACAGGCTTGTTTCTTCTCAGACCTGTCATATCTTCACATCCAAACATGCAGGGTCTCACGTGAGCAGGCAGAGCTGTTCCGCCCGCTGTGGTTTCTGCTCACTCCTGTGCTTTGTGTTGGTTTCTAGGCTCCTTGAGAGCCCGCAGCCTTAGAGCCTTTGGCCTTCCGCTCGCTCTACAGCACATTCAGGAGACTCATGGACAAAAGAGGCAGATGGATGCCTCTGAGTTGGACTCACTGCAAGATTCCTTCCAAGACAGATGTCCAGGGGAAGGGAGAGGAGCAACGGTCAGAGAAGAGGGGAGTGTGGGACAGGCCCGTCCCATCCAAACCAAGCTGAGCACAGGCCCAGTGGGGTCACTCTCAAAATGGCAAAATGCTGCCTTCACCATGGCCGACCTCTCCCTTTCCAGGGTGAACTTGTTTCTCATTCCCTTCACACCCTGGCCACCCTGGGGTCTGCCCTCCTGGCTAGCTCCCTATGCCCTCTGTTGTCCCCAGGCCCAAGGCAACCTGAACCCTCACCCAGTCCCCAGACCCCTGTCCAAAGTCTCCCTCAAAACGTTTCTCACACTGTTGGGCCAGGCACTGATGCTACTTTTCTTCGAAGTGTTACAACAGTGTTTAACGAAAACATCAATTACCTATAATAATGATGTGTCACTTTCATGGAGGGGCTGGCCAGGAGCCTGGCACTGAATCAATGCACGCATGCACGAATGAATGAAGGCATGAGCCCCACTCACCGCCTCTTACCAAAGGGGTCTCCATGTTTCTCTTTCCCAAGATTTAGATTGGCCAAGGACAGCTCCAGAATGTAGGGCCAAGGATAGAAATGATAAATATTAACTTAATATTGATGTCCTTTAATAAATTAGTAAATTTATGTCCTTTTTGTTTATATGGTTCATCTGCAAGATAAAAATAGTGTAAAACGCACCATCCTTTAAGAGCTGTTGAAACTCAGAATACACATCAACTCTGTGATAAAATAATAATAATAATAATAATAATAATAATACAGAGCATTTCTAGAGCTCTTACAATATACTGGCACTGTTTCAAGAGCTCTCTATGTAATGACTCCTTTTCTTCACACAGCTCTAGGTAGTATGTGCCACCATGGTCATGCCCATTCTGCAGATGAGGACACTGACGTGCAGCTAAGAATGACGGAGCCAGCAAGAGGACACAGGCAGTGAGCACCACACCACGTGTGCAGTGACGCTGCTTCCTGGTATGCCAACTGAGTGCTGAGTTCCAACCCTCAATCCAACACATTTACCCAGGGCACAGGGGGTGTCCTGCTTTGGGTTTGAGAAGACATGGCTGGTGGTTGTGCCTGGAGGGTTCCATCAGAGAGATGCCATCAGGAAAGCAGGGGCAGGGGAAAGTTCGCTGGACAGGGAGGTAATCCCGTGCCCAGCTTTGCAATAGTGCGAGGCTATGTCTGAAACATGCTCCTTCAGACCATGTCAGAAAGAGTCACGCATCATACATGGCTCAGGAGTTAGAACTTCACTCACAGTTCTGGAACTCTGCAATGTGGCATTTCTCAATGATGGGTTAATATCATGGAAGTGCTTTTAATTCATGATCTCTAGTTGTGCATGTTATTGATAGAGACACCTCCCCCCAGGAAGGCAGCTAGGACACTCTCCCTCAGTCAGAGAACCAACCCTAAAGCACTGCGAAGTCAGAGCTGAGGAGGAAAGGGATGGGGCCACCTGGCCTGAGCCACAAGGCTCCTCAACAATTAAAAACAGCCGTACATGGAAATATGAGGAAGGATGGGGTGCGTGTTTGTAAGAACCACACGCAGCCAGATTCCTGCATGCTAATGCATACAGAGGAGCTCAGGATTGTAAAACAAGATGAATACCACCCCTCATTAGTGCTGCATTTGATGGCTGTGTAAAAGGAAGAAAATGATCCACTTAAAAAGGGTCTTTAACATTGATGGGTCAATTTTGGCAATTAGGATTTACGTGGATTATCTTCACACCACGTTGAAATGGGCCCAGCAAAGGCAATCTTCACTCTCTTGTTTAACTGATGACCACACAGCCCTTTGAAGGCCTGGCTCCTCCTCATCTTCTAGGTCCCAGCTCAGTTATCACCTCCTGGGCAGAGCTGGGACTAGCATGAGACAGCCAAGCAGGGTGTCTAGGGCCCAAATTTTAAGGAGGCCCTTGTGGGATCTTCAGAGGGAGCACCTCCTTACACTCTGCACCCCAGGCACCCCACGGACCACCCCCGCCCTGGCCTCTCCCAGTCCCTGCTCCCAGGTGCAGTCTCCCCTGGCCATGCTAATAAAGGCGCCCCTCACCTCTCCCCTCCCAGCTCCACCTAGCGCCCATCGCACACCCCTGCAGCACTCTCCATAGCGGTTATCACCTGCTTACCTGGTTATTCACTGACAGACTATTATATTCTGTCAGCCGCATGAGNGCAGGAATGTGATCTATCTCCCCCCAACCCCGCCCGCAGTCCCCACTGCCTCCCACCGTGTCAGCACACACCCGGCTCCCAGGAGATGGTGTGTTGAATGGGAATAAAACAAGGGTGTGAAAACCTCCTAGCAGAACGACACCCAGTGACCCTGGACAAGTCAACAGAATCCTCCCAAGCCCTCATCTTCCTACTTACATTAAAGTACACCGAGAGAACCAGTGTCACAGGTACGTGTTCAAGAGTGAGAAACTCCGAAAGAAATTTGGGGCCAAAAAAGACCCTGATCTGGTAAAGAGCAGTTCGGAAAATATGAACTCCACAAGCATGAGGACCACCTTCTCTAAATCATTGAGAGAGAAAATGGAAATTAATAAACGAATCCCTCTTACAACAGGCATTTGAAGATTATTTCAGTTACTGCTCACAGGAACCCTCGGAAGTCAACACTGTCCCCAGTTTCCAGATGAAGACATCGATGTGAAGACTGAAGACGTTCTACAGCCTGTCCAGGATTTCACAGCGAATAACTGAGGCAGTTGGCGTTCAAACTCCGGTTTCTGCCAGCACCAGAATTACTTCTCACGTGACCTAACAAAGCGGCTGGACGGACTTCACTCCAGGGACTCGGGCTATAAAGCTAACGATGACTGACGATCACCACGCATTGCTCCCAACCTTGGCTATTCTCAAGAATTCCTAGACCAGCACACCCAACAAATCTATCCTTGAAGAGCAGTCAACATAATTAGACAATGTGCTTTTCAGAAATACATGTCTTTTTACATATTTACAGAACCACCCTGCTCCTTTCGCACCGCAAGTCCTTAACTTCTGTTATATAAACCCGTTTCCCTTGCCTGAATCTGTTTCTTCTTGTTCAGACCCCGACGCCTCGAGTCCCTGACTGTGAGTAGTAAGCCATGCTTCAGCACACGTCCTCGAAGGAACCACCCCACTGGCTCCCTTTTCCCTCTGAGACCTTTATCCAAACTCCCTGTTTATGGCTGAACCTAGGTTCTCTATTTCCTTGCTCCCTCCCTTTTCAAATTTCAGGGACAGTACATGGAAGGAAGGTGTCAGCAACAAGCGGATGAGTGTGAGAAGCGAACAGAAGACTCTTGTCTGATCCCTTACACATCTCCCTCCTGGGGAGACCCGTGGCTGAGGACAGACGCCCTGCAGGCAGCCACCACACAGGAAGCCCTGCCATGCAAAGAAGGCCAAAGATGCACAAGCCTTCCACCCCCAGGACTGTTCTGAGGCAGAGCCTGACTCATTGTCGGGTGCATTGTGAGCAGCTTGTAGGTTCCCTGTAGGGAACAGAAAAAATCCCTGCTCTTTCAAGGTCCCTCTCAGAGAAAGGCTTTTCAGACTCAGCAACTGCTCCTAGGTAAAAGCCCAGCATTTGATTGGCTTCATGTCTTAAGTTCCCCACGATTCCTATTGTTCCTCTAAAAGGCAAAAGGTTTAGTCACAAATCCTGAAAGATGAGGCTCCCAAGATCTTTCAGGGTGCCTGCCTTCCTGTCTGAAGCGTGTGGGTTTTACCACTGGTCCAACCTCTTGTCTTAACTAAGTGATACAGAGCAAGTCTTTTGCCTTCTGTGAGTCTCACTGTCCTCAACCCTACCAGTCTGTAGGGAAGACTTGATGAAATGTGTCTCTTTTAGCACTAAATATCAGCAATCTAAGCGAGAGAACGTATAAAGGAAGGGATGTCCAAGGGGTTCATTCAAGAACTGCCACCCAGGGAACTGGAAATCACACATCTACCTGTCTGCTCTGGCTTCTGTCTGTGGATTCCTGCCTACCTCCCTGTCCTCCTCCCCCCTTCTTTCCTTCCATCACATGGCTCCTATCACGTGCGCAGCAGTGCCTGGTGGTGAGAAAAGGTCACAGGAGACCATGAGAATCGGCTGTCTGAAACAAACACAACCCTGAGCTCAAGGAATCTGTCCAGCAGGGAAGGTAGGAACAGTAGTGAAATAAGGAAACATCCCTACAAAAGTCATAAAATGAAATGACTGCAAGAGGTAGAACATCTTGTGCTGTGAGAGACAGAGTTGGACCAGTGCGGAAACCTCGGGTAGACAGCACAGCTAGACCACGCCTCTCTGGGGAAGAAATGCTCACACTGAAGAAATTTTTAAAAGAAGAGAATAAAATTAAAAAGAGTGAGGCTTGTAAAAAATAAGATTGGGGGCAGGCTTTTGGAAAGGGGGCGGTAGGGAGAGAAGGAGAATATTCCAGACAGATGTGAAGTCCCCAGGCAGGAAAAAGTATGGTTTGTTCTAAAGAGACTGAAAGAACACCAGCGTGCCTTTGGTGACTTGGGGTGGCATGCATCATCACCCCACGATTTGCTCATACCAGCCTCTATGAACTTGGTGCACCCGCCTTATCACTGACGCTTTCATAGTGGACAACAAGGAGCACAGTGGCAGGTCTAATGATGTCACCGACGCAAACATGTGGGGTACGTTCTGGTCCAGCGCTCACTGGCAGATGCCACCCATCACAACATACCGAAGGGCCATGAAAGGAAGATGGTATCACCCAGGGACACCCTTATAGACAAACCTCCTGAAGCCTAATACTGGGTACCACTCCAGGGGTGCACTGGTGACAGAAGTGAGCGGAACCCTAAAAGAACTGAGTGTGGTTTTGGGGCCAGTGTGTATGAAGAGGTCAGTGAGGTGTCCTAAGATGTCCCAGGCTGGATGGTGCCTCTGGGACTGCATTCATCCGGTGATCCCAAGGAGGCCAAACTCTGGCTCTGGGGCTGTGGCTGCAATGACAGTAAGCAATCCCCCAGTCCTATGGGTTCCTAGCAGAGGAAAATCTCTCGAAGTTTTTTTGTTTGTTTGTTTGTTTTTTCTTTTTCCTCCTAATCTTAAGGCTTTTATAAACATGTAACAGTTCCTGACATCTCTGGGCAAGACAGCAAAGCCAGAAGGCCATGCAATAGCCCCACACACATGCCATCCTGCACCGCTGGTTCGATACCCAGCACTTACCGAAACATCTTGCCAGCAGGGTGTTTCGATTAGAGATAATATCAGAAACGACCTATTCCTGGCACACAGTAGCCATTCAGGATGTGCTAACAATTATAACCACCCCCAAGCACATATTGGCCCCACTTGTCCCCCAATCTCTTGGCAATGTTCCTTTGGTCAACCCTGAGAAGCAATCTGGCAAATGCCTCACAACAGCTCGTGAATTTCGATAACTGTGGCATTCTGTGCGTGCTATTCTCAGCTATCAGCTGGCTGCCTTCCAACACACGCTGTCACTCCAAAATATCCATTTATCCCATCCTACACCATCTAAGTGTGACAGAGGACAAGCCACAGAGCAGGAAACATTGCCACTGCAAGGCTGGTGACAGGAGCAAAGGGGGCACCAAGGACCAAGTGTCCAGAGGAGGCTGCCCGGCACTTGGGGTTCCGCAGGACCCAAGGCTGCTAGACCCGGGCAGGCTTTCCACGCACTCCCAATATGAAGGCCCAAGACGCTCAGGTGGATCATGCTCTTCCTCTACCCAAAAGACATTTATGGAGCACATGTGACGTCTAGAGCACACAGCCAGGGGCTGTGAGTGATCTCGAGAAGCCAGACACGGTAAGGCCAAGCAGCAGCTGAGTGGGCGGGAGAACAGAGTCTAAGGGACTCAAAAGAAAGAAGCAACAGGGTGCTCAGGAAAGTCTCCGGGAGAAATCAGAACCTAAATCCCAAGAGTGAATAGGAGGGGAGAAGAGGGAGTTCCAGAACGGGAAATGGCGTAAGGCAAGGCAGGCGTGTTGGAAAGTGAGGCGCAGCCTAGATGGGAACGCAGCATTTGCTCCAGTGGGAACATTCTCGTTTCTGTCTGCTTAGTAGGTACTGAGGTCCAGAGGGTCGGATGGAGGCCACCCAAGAAATAACTCAGACCTCCCAGCTGAGAAGTTCCTTGGGGATAAAGAAGTCATGAGTCTGCTTATCGGAGGTGAACAGCCCAAATCCTCCCATATGAGAACTTCAGCGGGTTACTCATTGTATTAAAAACTCAGTTTCCCCCTCTGCCAAAAGGAAAAGTACAATCTTACCTACTTCATAAGGTTCGGGGGAGGAGTTGATGAGATAATTGAGCACAAAACAAGCAGATGTTTCCTCAAATGAATGTCACAGCTTATTCGACAATTTTTAGCAGACATTTCCCACCGAAGGGACGGGTTTGCCGCTGTGTAAGAATACATGAAGAAGGTGAGAGCTCTTCAATCTTAACAAATGAAAGAAAGAAGGAATGCAATTTTAAATAAAGATTAGCAGACTTGATTATTTACAAAATGTGAAACTCCTGCTTTATGAAAAAAATAAAACTATGATAACGGGAAAAAATAGAATGGGGGAATATTGGCATCAGATTCCACGTTTTCAGTTTATGTATTATATTAAAAAAATATGTACAAAATGATAAGGAAAACAAGTCACCAGTAGATAACCATACAAAATGTGTGGCAAGAAAATGCACCGAGGAGCTCCAAGTAGATAATAAATAAGAAAAAAAAAAAAAAGTTCTATTCATGCTAACACAGAATCAGTAATAAAAATTTAATTAAGGTTCAATAAGAATAAATCTTTAAAACATTCATTACAGGATGAAACACCCCTGCTTAAAGCCTTTTAATTATCTCCCATTGTGCCCCAAGTAAAACCCAAACTATTTAAAATGCTTAACAAGATACCACAGGGCATGTCCCCTGCCCCCACCGCACATCTTAGAGAACACTCGCCCCGCACCCGCTGGCTTACTCTAGCTCCTTAAAAAGGCAAACTCCTCTCCCCTCCACCACAGGATCTTTGCACAGACCTGACTGGAATGTATCCCCCTTTCTCTTCCCTAACCCCTTGGCTCTTGATTAATTCTGCCTCATATCTCACCCCCAGCAAAACACCCACTGTTTTAGAAACAAGGTTTTGCTGATATAATTAGTTAAGATGAAGTCGTACTGGAAGAGAGTGGGCCCCTAATCCAGTATGACTGATGGCCTTATAGAAAGGGGGAATTTGGACACAGACATGCGTACAGGGAGAACACCCCGGGAACATGAAGGCAGAGGTGGCATGATGCTTCTACAAGCCAAGGATGCCAAGGATTGCCAGTAAACCACCAGAAGCTAGGAGAGAGGCATGGGACAGATCCTTCCTCGCAGCAAAAAGGACCACCCCTGCTGACACCTTGATCTCGGACTTCCAGGATCCAGAGCTGTGAGTTACTACATTATTGTGGTTTAAGCCATTCAGTTCACGTCACTTTGTTATAGTAGCCATGGGAAACTAATATGCCCAGGAAAGCCCTCCCTGATCCTTCCACTGGGTAAGTTCCTGTTGCCTCCCTGTCTTGTGGAGACTGTGCTTTCCTTCAAGCCCTGTCGAGACTACTTGATCTCTGCTTCCACTTTGGAGGGAAGCAGCGAAGGCTCAGGCAGCGTGTCTGTCTGCTTCCCCGTCATACCTGTGGCTTCGAGCAGGTGGGCATGCTCCATAAGCCTGCGTTGATCGTGTCTGGGAAATATGGGAATAAGCCCTGGGCGGCATGAGCCCTCATTGGAGCCTTGAGGGGTGAGGACAAAAGGCAGAGCAGTCGCAACAGGAATGGAAGCCAGTACAAAGCACATGCTTACTGGGAGCGAGCACTGCTCCAAACACTTTACCAGTATTAACTTGGGGTCCTCTCAGCTGCCCAGTGAGGTGGGGACTGTCGTCACTCCTTTAGAGATTAAAAAGGGGGGGCCCAGAGAAGTGCCTGAAGCTCACAGCTGGGAAGGAGCCAAGCTGGGATTCAAACTCAGGCAGTACGTGCCAGCGTCTGTGCTTTGAACCTATCTACACAGTGACTCTCAGGAGTGTACAGGTAAGCGGGTACAGGTAACAGGTAAGACAGGCATGAACAGGTAAGCTCTGTTCAACACGTCCTTTAGGGGTTATTAAGAGAAGAAGCTGAGAGGCACCTGGATGTTGGTTAAGTATCTGCCTTTGGCTCCAGTCATGATCTCAGGGTCCTGGGTTCAAGCCCGTGTCAGGCTCCCTGCTCAGTGGGGAGCCTGCTTTTCCCTCTCCTTCTCCCCTACCCCCCCCCCACCGCTTGTGCTCTCTCACTCTCAAATAAATAAATAAAATCTTATTTAAAAAAAGAGAGAGAAGAGGTTGAACACTATTCCAAACCCTCATAGTAGTTAAAGACTAGACCCTCCCAGGCTCCTGCTCTGACAATTGCACAGACAGGGCCTTGAGGTATTTTCTTCTGCTCTCCTTCCTTCATGTGAGACTTACACTCAGTGGGCTGTAAGTCCAGACTGTTGGGAACCCCCAAAACAACTTCCAATCTCGGTCAGGTCTAAATGAATAACTATCTACAGTAGGATATAGTGCACAGGCTCTAGGATCTGAGGGCCTGGACCAACATCCCTGCTCCACCACCTACCAACAGCATGACCTGGGGCAAAGTCATCTCAACTCCCTGGCTCTCAGGCTCCCCAGCTGTAAAATGGGGATGGCACGGGTTTATTATACGTCTACATTAAACACATGGAAGCACTCCAGCCAGTGCCTGGCACATGATTAGTGCTCAGTAAGTGTGAGCAGCTGTTAGTATTGATGTGGTTATTGCTGTTTCCATTTCATCGATGCAGAATGGACTGGAGATGTTCAGTCAGCAGGAGACATGCATGTTCTTCTTGGACTCTAGGGATACATCATTTTCAAGGATCTCATTACCCAAGTCTTATTCTAATAATTTCACAATGATTTTAAGCCTACTAATTACCCTAAAGCCTGCAAACACGTGTGTTAAGTTCTCTCATTTAATTTCAGAGTTGTTGTGACTGGTTTTTTTTCCCAGCATAAGAATTTCAGAAAAGCAACTTTCTCGTGACCAATTTGACAATGTATACTAAAGTCTCAAAATTTTTCCTCCAGAAGTCTATCCTAAGGAAATAATATAAAATGCAGGCGAAAACAAAGATTGATGTATCTAGCTATTCATTACAACATTTTTAAAATAGTGGAAAACTGTAAAACAATCTGAATCTCCAAAAATAGATGAATATAGTTGAGTAAATTACAGAACAGCAATATAATACACTATTATGCAAACATTAAAATTATGTTTGTAAAACACTGAGTAACATAGAAAAATGCTTACTCAAATTTTATATGAAAATAAGAAACAAAATCGTTGATACAAGAGGATCTCAATTATGTGAAAACAGGTAAAACAGGGATAGGTATACATATCCTGAAACAACGTTTTTGGTTTTTTTTAAAGATTTTATTTATTTATGTGACAGAGAGACAGCCAGCGAGAGAGGGAACACAAGCAGGGGGAGTGGGAGAGGAAGAAGCAGGCTCCCAGCGGAGAAGCCTGACGTGGGACTCGATCCCAGACCGCTGGGATCACGCCCTGAGCCGAAGGCAGACGCTTAACGACTAAGCCACCCAGGTGCCCTGAAACAACATTTTTGAACAGGATTATAGATGGTGACTATTTCTTTAGAGTACTCTTCATTTTTCAAGTTTTGGAAAATTATTTTTATTGTGAAATTATTGCCTAAAAATTTAAATATGCATAAAGAAGAAGAAAAGTAGAAGCTTAGGAAACTCACTGTTTCTTCCATGTTGGCCAGAAGCAATCTTGTATAATATCTCAATTCTCAAATCTTAGGGAATTCAGGTAGATAAGTTTAAAGAGAATGACACCATAAGGTATCAAAGTATCAAGGTATATCAGAATTAAGTGCAATTCCAAATTCTTCACAGGCAGCCTTGTTATGCCCCCACTTCCCCTCTCCCCACAGCGAGCACATGTTGAGGAATGAAAGAGAATAACCTTACGAAGTTAGGCCACCTTCTTTATCCTCTGCCCCACGCTTTCAGAATACTAAAGTCTGACCTTAGTCTGAGTGCAGAAAACCAGTGAAGCAAGACATTGTCCATGAGGGCCCCTCACCAGGTCCAACTCGTAAGCCAATCACCACACTTTAACCTCAATGGTATAGAACCCACATTTCTACATCTGAAAGCCAGTCAGAGATTCAGGGGCGGGGGGGGGGGTGCGGAGGAAGTTTCTGGTTTCCCTCAAGCAAGGGGGCCTGGAGCTCACAAACCTCCTGCCTTCCTCATTCCTGACCCATTAAACAGATTCATCAGATCACCGGAGGGTCTACAGGGTCAGAAGATAAATAAACACATAATCAAATACAAAGATAGATGCATAAATAAAAAAGCAAAGAGGAAAAAAATCAGTCCAAATGTCCTAACCATATCGAAACTGATCCTCCAGGCTACAACTTTTCCCACACTAGATCACCCTTTCTAAAGCACAGCTACGATGTACAGTTGCTATTCATAAACCTGTGCTCTTTCTTCTTTATGCCACAGGAAAGGTTCCAAACTGCTCCATCAGGCACCGAAGTCTTCCCCAATGTGACATTCACTTCCTGTCCAGCCTCCTCCTCAGCTGCGTTCCCTGCCCTGCATCAACACTTCAACTCCCCGGTCTCCTGAACACTCTCCAAACCGGTCCTGGTCATTTTCTCCCCCGGGATTTTATCTATTTCTTTACCTAGCATGCCCATCCCCTCACATTACCCATCAAAGTCCTTCTCTCCTCCAAGGACCACCTCATATACTGCTCTTTACATTAAGCTTCCTCTGATCTCCCAAAGCTAGAAAGAATACCTTCCTTTCTCAAGCCTCTGCTTTAAACTTCTATTCTACTTACTTCTAACAATAAATAATAATATGAAAGGTTTGTATTCTCTATCTCTATCTTGCCCTGTCTGTGTCAACTGGAGATTCCTAAAAGGGAAAATCCTCTACATCTTTGCATGGTCCACAGTGCTTAGCACAGAAATTGCACAGAGTAAGTCCCATTAAATGAACAGACCTAATGCATGGTCATAGAAGAGCCAAATTTCCTGGACTCGGAGCCCTCACTGGGGAACTTCACTCTGTCGCATGATGTATTTACTCCATGATGTAGAAAAGGCACCAAGCAGAGAGCACTGAGTCCACAAAAAGCATTCAAAAGCAAATACTAAATGAGCTGGACAAGGTCACAGGATACAAGATCAACAGACAAAACACAAATGCATTTCTGTTTCTATTCACTAACAATACACATGAGGAAACTGAAATTAAAAACACAATACCTTTTGTAATCACTCCAAAGAAAATGAAACACTTAAGTACACACTTAAACAAAGCATATACAGGTAAAAATTTTAAAATGCTGATGAAAACCACTAGAGAATTAAATAAATGAAGAGGTGTACCACGTTCATGTATTAAAAGACTCAACATACAAAAGATGTCATAAATCTGAAAATATAAATCTCACTGGCAAAATAAATATATAAAGAATAATTTAACGCTGTAATGGTGGTGTATGAATCACTTTTAACCCTAGTATAAGGGTTAAAAAACCAAAGTATTAAGTATTAAGAATAATTATAACCATAGCATTTTGCTAATAGATATGTAATATGTAAAAAAAGTAAATTCTGGGGCACCTGGGTGGCTCAGTCAATTAAGCATCCAACTCTTGCTCAGGTCATGATCTCAGAGTCCTGAGATGGAGCCCCGAGTCAGGCTTGGCGATGAGCAGGCAGCCTGCTTAAGATTCTCTTTCTCCCTCACCCTTTACTCCTCCCCGCCCCCATTGTGCACACCCCCCTTTAAATAAATGAACACATACAAACATAATTACATACATAAATATTTAAAATTTTTTAAAAACTAAATTCTGACATCACTGACAAAGGCGTTGGGGGAGAGAATAATAAGTGTTGAGTTTTTGTATGCAATTGAAGTTGTTATCACCTTAAAATAGGCTATTAACAACTATAAAAAGTTTTATGCAAGCCTCAAAGGAACCACAATGAAAAAAAAACCTTTAGTAAATACAAAAATAAAATAAAAGAATCAAAATATTCTTCATTACAAATAATCATCAAATAACAAAGGAAGACAGCAAGAGAACAGAAAGAACTACAAAACAGGAAACATTAACAAAATGGCAATACTAAGTCCCTACTTATCAATGATTACTTTAAATTTAATGTTTTAAACTCACTGATCTAAAGAGAAAGAGTAGCTGAATGTATTTTTTTTAAAGTTCTAACTATATGCTGTCTGGGAGAGACTGACTTTATGTTTAAGAACACACCCAGGTAGAATGTGGAGGATGAAAAATGATATTGCATGCAAATGGTAACCAAAACAGAGCATCAGGGTGACTATGTTTACACCAGCCCAAACTGTCACAAGAAAAGAATGCCACTACATAATTTTAAATGGGTTAATTCAAAAGAGAGATGCAGAAAATATATATATATATATATATATATATATATGCACCCAACATTAGAGCACCTAAATATATAAAGCTAACATTGACAGATCTGAAGGAATAAATAGACAACAATACAATAACAGCAAGAATCTTCAATCTCCCACTTTCAATAGTTGATAGATCATCCAGACAGAAAATCAATAAGGAAACAGACCTGATCAATACTACAGACCAAATAAACCTAACAGATATATAGAGAACATTCCACCCAACAGCAGCACACAGAACATTCTCCAGAACAAATCACAGGCTAGGTCACAGAACAAGTCTGAATAAGTTTAAGAAGATTAAGATCATTCCAATTATTCTTTCTGACCACAATGGAACAAAATTAGCAATCAATAACAAAAGGAAAACTAAAAATTCACAAATATATGGAAATTAAATACACACTCTTAATCAGTACCCAAAAAAGGAGGGGGGAGAATAGAAAATATCTTGAGATGGGACACCTGGGTAGCTCAGTCGGTTAAGAATCCGATTCTTGATTTGGGCTCAGGTCATGATTTCAAGGTGGTGAGTTTGAGCCTAGTATCAATCCACCAGTGTGGAGCCTGCTTGGGATTCTCTCTCTCCCTCTTCATGCCCCCCCCCACTGCTCCCACATGCATTCTCTCTCTAAAAAGAAAAAGAGAGAAAAAGAAAAATATCTTGAGAAAAGCAAAAACAGAACATACCAAAACTTATGGAATAAAGCAAATGCAGCCCTGAGAGAGAAGCTTATAGCAATAAGTGCCTACATTAAAAAAAAAAGATTTCAAACAAGCTAATATTACACCTCAAGGAACTAGAAAAAGAAGAAGAAACTAAGCCCAAAGCTAGCAGAAGCAAGAAAATAATAAAGTGTAGAGTAGAAATCAATGAAATATAGAAAAATAATTGAATAATTAACAAAACTAAGAGTTAGGTTTTTTTGAAGACATAAAAGAATAAAAATATCTTCAGTTAGACTAAGAAATAGAGAAGTCTCAAATAAATAAAATATAAAATGGAAGAGGAAACATTACAATTGATATCACAGAAATAAAGAAGATTATAAAGACAATTATGAACAATTACATGCCAACAAATTGGAAAAACCAGAAAGAATGGATAAATTCCATAAAACATATGACTTACCAAGTCTGAACCCCCTAAAAATAGAAAACTTGAACAGACCAATAACAAATAGAGAGATTGAATCAATGTTCAAAAAGCTCCCAACAAATAAAGAAGCCCAGAAACAATGATTTCATAGGTGAACTCTACCAAACATTTAAGATGAATCAATACCAATCCTTCCTGAACTTTTTCAAAAAAGAGAAGAGGAAGAAACTCTTCCAAACTCATTTTATGAGGCCAGTGTCACTCTGATACCAAACCCAGGCACAGATAGAACAACAGAAAGAAAAAAAAAAACCACAGGCTAATATCTCTGATGAATATAAACACAAAAATCTCCAACAAGATATGAACAAAAACCTAATTCACAACACATTAAAAGGATCCCATATCATAACCAAGTGGGACTTACCCGTAGGATGCAAGGATGGTTCAACATATGCAAATCAATCAGTGTGACAGACCACAGAAACAGAATAAAAGATAAAAATTGCATGATCATCTCAATAAATGCTGAGAAAGCATTTGTTACAATTCAGCATCCTTTCACACACACACACACACACACACACACACACACAAAATTCTCAACAAATTAGGCATAGAAGGAATTTAGCTCAACACAATAAAGGCCATGTATGAAAAGTCCATAGCTAATACTGCACTCGATGAAAAAGCACTCTCACCATTACTATTCAGCATGGCACTGGAAATCCCAACCAGAACAATTAGGGGGGGAAAAAGTAATAAAAGGCATTCAAATCCCAAAATCAAATCAAAATTATCTGTTTGCAGATGACATGCTATTATAATGTTATAATAAGAAAACCCTAAAGTCTCAGGAAAAAAACTATTGCAACTAATGAACAAATTCAGTAAAGTTGAAGGATATAAAGTCAATATACAAAAATCAGTTGCATTTCTCTCTTCTTTATTGAGATCTAATGGACTTATAACACATTCCTGGTGTGCAACATAATGATTTGACATTGTACATACTGTGAAATAATCACCACAATGAGTCTAGTGAACGTCCATTATCACTACACATAGTTACCAACTATTTTTCTTGTGATGACAACTTTTAAGATCACCATGCTGTATAATATATCCCCAGTTCTTATTAATTTTATAACTGCAAGATTGTACCTTTTGAACACCTTCACCTATTTTCCCACCCCCTCCCACTCCCTACTTCTGGCAACCACTAATCTGTTCTCTGTCTGAGTTTGGCTTCATTTGTTTTTAAATTCCATATATAAGAAGGTTCCTACAGTATTTCTCTTTACTCTTTTTCTGTCTTATTCCACTTAGCCTAATGCCCTCACTTTTCATCCACACACTAGCAATGAACTATCCACAAAGGAAATTGACAGAACAATCTCACAATAACATCAAAAAGTATAAAACATTTAGGAATAAACTTGACCAAAGAGATAAAAGACCTATACACTGAAAATTACAGAACATAGATGAAAGAAATGAAAGAAAATACCAATAAATGGAAAGACAGCCATGTCGAGATTGGAAAAGTTAACACTGTCAAAATCTAATACTACTCGAAGTGATCTACAGATTCAATGTAATTCCTATCAAAGTCCCAATGGAATTTTACACAGAAATTGAAAAAATAATCCTAAGATTCATGTGAAACCACAAAAGACCCCAAGAAGACAAATCAACTGTAAGCAAAAAGAAAAAAGTTAGGAGCATCGCACTTCCTAATTTCAAAATACGTTACAAAGCTACAGTATCCAAAACAGTATGGTACTGTCATAAAAACAGACATGTAGAGACCAGAAATAGATCCACTCATATATGGTCAACTAATCTTCAAACAAAGATGCCAAAAATACAGGATGAAGAATAGTTTTTTTTAATAAATAGTGTAGAAGAAACTTGATATCTACATGCCAAAGAATGAAACTAGACCCTTATCTTACACCATACACAAAAACCAACTCAAAATGGATTGAAGACTTAAACGTAAGACTTAACACCATAAAACTGCTGGAAGAAAAAAAAAATAGGCAACAAGTTTCTTGACATTGGCTTTGGCAATGATTTACTGCATATGGTACCAAAAACACAGGCAACAAGAGCAAAAATAGGCAGGTGGGATTACATCAAACTCAAAAGCTTCTGCAGAGCAAAGGTAACCATCAACAAAATGAAAAGGCAACCTACGGAATGAGAGAAAATACTTGTAAATCATGTAACATCATGATAAAGGGTTAATATTCAAAATATATAAAGAACCCCTACAACCCAATAGCCAAAAAAAAAAAAGCCCAATTAAAATATGGGCAAAAAACTGAATAGACACATAGATAAAACATACAAGAAAATATGCAAAATGGCCAAGAGGTATGTGAAAAGGTGCTTAATTAACATCACTAATTAGCAGGGAAATGCAAATCACAACCACGGTGAGATATCACTTCACATCTATTAGATGTAGATTAAGAAAAAAAACAAGGGATAATAAATGCTGGTGAATATGCAGTGGAAAAGGAACCCCTGTGTACTGTTGGTGGGAATGAAAACTGGTACAGCCACTATGGAAACAGTATGGTCGTTTTACTACCATATGATCCAACAATACCACTTCTGGGTACACATCCACAGGAATTTAAATCAGAATCTGAAAGAGATATCGGCACTCCCATGTCTACTGCTTCATTATTCACAACAGCCAAGATATGGAACCAACATAAAGGTTGGATGAACGAATACAGAAAATGTGGTAAGTACATACAATGGAATATTATTAAGTCTTAAAAAAGAAGGAAATTCTGCCATTTGCAACAACATAAATGACACTGGAGGGCATTATGCTAAGTGAAATAAGCCAGACACAGAAGGACAAATACATGATACCACTTAAACAAGGAATCTAAAATAGTCAAACTCATAGAAACAGGGAATGGAATGGTGGTTGTCAGGGTTTGGGGGGAGAGGAAATGGGGAGGTATTAATCAAATGGTACAAAGTTCTAAGTTATACAAGATAATTGTGTCCTAGAGAACCATTGTACAGCATAAAGCTATAGTTAACAATACTGTATTGCAGACTTAAATATGTGCTAAGATGCAGATCTTATGTTGAGTTCTTATCACAAAAAAAATAATAATAATGAATAAAGAGGACAGGGGGAAACTTAGAGGTGATGGATATTTATGGCAGAGACTGTGGTGACAGTTTCACTTATTTCCAAACTCACCATGTTGTATATATTAAATATGTACAGCTTCTTGTATTTCAATAATATCTGCAAAGCCTTTTTTTTTTAAATGGGCAAAAGACATGAACAGATATTCACCAAAGACAATACACAGATGCCAAGTAAGCACATAAAAAGATGTTCAACATCATTGCCTACCACGGATGCAACTTCAAACCGCAATGAGATACTATTGCCTCCCTCCTATCGTAGCTCAAATTTAAAATAGTGAAAACATCCTTGCTGGCAAGGCTATAAAAAAAATTAGATCACTCATATACTGCTGGTAGGAATAAAAAATGGTACAGCCACTCTGAAAAAGTTTGTCAGTTTCTTCTAAAACTAAACACACATCTACAGTATGACCCAGAAATGACACTCTTATGCATTTATCCCAGAGGGATGAAAACATGTTTGCACCAAGACCTGTACTCACATGTTCATAACAGCACTATTTGCAATAACCTAAAACGGGAACAACCCAAATGTCCTTCAACAGGTAAAAGGCTAAACCATGTAAGGTACATACATACATGGAATACTACTCAGCAATAAATAGAAACAAACTATTACCACACAGCAATCTGGTTGGACTCCAGGGAATTACACTAAGTGAAAATGGTAACCCTGGAAGGTTACATACTGTATGATTCAATTTCTTCAGCATTTTTGAAATGAAACATTTTATAAATGGAGAACAGATTAGGGGTTGCTGAAGTTCAGTAACTAAGGGTCTGGGGAAAGGGAGGTGGCTGTGATTATAAAAGGGGAACACAAGAGATTCTTGTGATAGAAGTATGCAGTATCTTCACTGCGGTGGTGGATAGACAAACCTACACCCCTCCCCACACACACACACACACACGAACACACAAATGAGAACAACTGAAACTGAAGGAATCTGTAGAAGATTGGTGGATTGTAACAATGTCAATAAACTCTTGTGATATTATATGATAGTCTGACAAAATATTGCCATTAGGGAGCCTGGGTGTAGAGTATGCAAGCTCTCTCTGTATTATTGTTCAAGGTGCATGTGAATCTTCAATTATCTCAGTAAAAATTTCAGTTAAAAATGTGTGTGACTGCAAATGGTGCACTCATCCCAAAAAATATCCTATAATCAAAAACCATCCTTCATAAAAGGAACAAGTGAGAATTTGCAGATGATTAAGAGCATTTTATCTGGATCTCTGGGTGAGATGGTGGGAAGGGGGAATTCCAAAAATTAAGATTTTTAGACAACATATCGAATCAATCCTAATGCCACCATTTATGAAGACCATTGGGACTATAGTACATTGTCTAAAGTTCCGGAGAACAAACATGGAAATGCAGTATCCAAAACTGAGAAAGTGCTCACTAACTACAACCTAAGTTTACAACTGTTTGGGGAGGCAGTATGGCCAATTGAGACCAGCATGGACTTTAGTTTTAGAGACATGAGGTCAAACTTCATCTCCATTACCTGCTGATTATAAAAACCTCAGATTCATCTCTACCAAAATGGGATAAAATCCTTGGCAAGGTTGCTACAAGTGATATCTTTATACATAAAGCTTCTACACATTATAAATGAGTCTTTCAAATCAGTAGTAAAAGTAAAGGAATGCTCTTTAAAATTTTGTGTATTTTAAGTCTTCTTTACATTAGAATTCAGCAGAAAACATGTGATACTCTTGAAGGCTATTGGTCTCGTATTCCCAAAACCCTTCCCTAGCTTTTTTTTCTGGTGGTCCCAGTCTCCCTATGCATAAGAATGAACAAGAAAGATAGCCTAGGCCAGGAAATTTTCACCCCCAAACATAGTTAAAGTTTCAACTACTTGACTCAAGTAGTCCTTTCAAGTCTCTCTCAGGACTTTAAATCACAGGGAAGGCTGTTGTCATATGATGGTAGCTCACTAGAGAGTACAGCCATGACATCCAGCTGCTGTGGTCGCTGGAGATGTAGAGAATAGAGCCATGACATACCACGGTCCCTAGGGATGCCTAGGATTTTCTCCTACCTGGAGTCTTATTGTTATCTCTTCCTCCAAATGCTGAGTGATCCCAGTATCCTTCCAACAAATCCTACATCTTGCCTAAATTAGTGATTAATTCTGTGGCTTGCAACCAAAAATTATGAATAGAAAGCCTTCCAAAGTCACCTGGAAACCACTTCCCATTTGTTGTGCCTTCCAATCCCCCAGGGAACCTGGGTTTCCAGCTGCCAACTCACCCTCATAGGGTTCATCTCAAGCACAACTCCATGGATAGCAGCACCTTGTAACCATTCTCTTGTGGTGCCACTCTCTAAAATCAATGTTAATTGCCAATTAAACAAGCTTGATGCTGACAGAATGCGAACTAATTAGTAGGTGCCAGAGCTCATTCCAATTATTAACCTTTATGGTTGTCATTTATAAAGACGAGGGTGCAACTATAGATTTTTGCATGAATGGCTGTGCCTCTCATTCTGAACCAGCCATAAAGACAACAGCTAACAGGGAAAGGTGCTATGCTGAGGGCAAACTCCCCAAAAGAAGTTATCATACACCTTTCAGAAGCAAAGGTGGACATGACATCTCTCAGGTTGGCAGTTACATCAGAATCAAGTGGGGAGTACCTTCAAACTATAAGCAACTAGATCTTGACCCCAGAAACAGGCTCAATAGGTTTGGAAGAAGGCCCAGGAAACAGGCTTTTCTTATATTTCCCAGGTGGTTCTCATGATCCACCAGAATTGAAAATCACTTAGAAAATATCCAAGAAACCCATTCCTAGTCCCCAGTGCAGTGGCTTGGCTGTAGATCTCTTATGAAATATGAACGGTGGCTGAGCTAGAATGGCCAGGAAAGAGTGACTACTAATGTAACAGCAAGAGCAGGGGGCTGCTGAGAATGGAGAAACCTAGATTTGGGTCCCGGATCTGAAATCACTGAGCACCAACCCATTCGGGACCCTGGTTCATCCATTCATAAAATGGAATGCTCAACGCACAGGCCTCACATTCCTCCCCAAAATATGAGACATGCCAGGCACTCACGTGAGCAGTGACTACACATATTATACCAGTTTAAGAGATAAGTACCACTGAAAGGGGGAGCTTTTAAAAGATAAACTCTATGTATTGCATTTTAAGACATGACTTCAGCTTTAACTTGGGCACAAAGCATTTAGAAGCAACAGCAAGATGTGAAATGCTTCCTTTGTAAACTCAGCAATTCCTGAAAAGAACCCTCACAGACATGCATGAGAAAAGAAGAGGTCTTTTTACCAGTTTATTGCTTCCCAAATAATATCTAGGTCAGTGGGCTTTGTGGGGAAGTGGCCAAAAGCCTCCTAAAGACATTTTAGCGTATGTCCAACAAAGTAATTGACTACCAAATGATGAGAAAGTAACTATGAAGCTTGACTAGCTTATTTTTACAGGCATTTTATACATACATACATATATACATACATATATGTATGTATATATGTATGTATATAAAAGCAGGAATGGGGTATGTAAAAATCCACTCTCCTATAAACTTGGAAATAGGCTCCATGTGAATTGAAAATTGTCCTTTTTTTTTTCTTTTTTGGCCTCAAACCAAATTCCAAGGGCCCACCTATCATAGTTTTACACACGTGGACATCTGGCAGGGAAATAAATTAAGGCTTACCTTAGAGAGTAGGGAAATGCATCCATTTATAAATATTATTTTAGAAGGTACTGTCTGATCCTGTTTACTTATTAACTCCATTAGAAGGCTAATGAATCTACTGCTGAGAAAATGAGAGGGAGCTCAGGCTGGGGAAAGGGATGGGAAGAATTTCACACCCCTTCTCCAAATGGTGAAGTTATTTATGATTGCGATAAAGTGGCACTGCATTTGGATGAAGGCGAAAACAACATAAAATCACAATCAACAGACACGATCCATACAAAAGTGTTACATTCTCTCAGCCGCTGGACAAAAATCAAGATTTATACATGTCTGGGTCCTGCCTCATGGAAGAAAAAAAGACTAGGCCATAAAAATGACCCCTCTTTCCCATAATAAATAGGAAAACAATAAATCTGTAATCCAGACCCCCTTCTCCAGTGTTCTCATTTCTCTATTCTCTAACAAAGGAAGATGTTTGAGGGCTCAGTATTTAGGGCAAACCCCTTTCTTATTCTGTTTTTTGAAACAAAGACTTTCATAGATTCAATGATGCTCCTTTTGTTTAATGAATTTAAATGAATTTAAAATTTAGTTTGGAGAGGTGTTCCAGCAAACACCTGCCAAATGGACACTACCCATCAGTGAGCAGCACGTTAGCAGAGCTGTGTCTGTGTTGTTGACACTACCCGATTTTTGACAGAAGGTGGCTGTGCTCAGGACTGAGGCTGTTACCTGCTGCACATCATAAATCCCAAAGTGGTGGCATCTTCTTGTTTGATTTCCCAGGTTGGAAGGATCTGTGGACTTGAGAGTTAAAAGAGACTTGAGAGATCATTTAATCTCACACCTCTATTTATGAGCAAACAGAAGGATGGCAAGAGTAATCCAATTTACTGGTAAGTGAGATGCGCCCAGAGCCAGGCTTCCTCTGAGCTCACTGGTCCCTGGTCCTATCCGATGGTAAGAAGCCACTAAGGTGCACTGAAAATTATACATCCTGAGTAATCCCCAGCCTTACTAAATTGGAATCTCGGAGAGGGCCCAGGAATCTAGATTTATAACACATTCCACAAGTAATTCTGAGGATGTGCCAAGTTTGAGACATACACATGATCCCACCTTTGTTGATTACTTGGGAGGTAACAAAACTTTTCAATGGGCTTAGATTCCATTATGGTTCCATTAAAAAGAAAATCACCAGTAATGGATGAGCTAACTCAACACTATGTTAAGGTAACTTAAATCAGATTGTGCTTTGTATCCTGCACCCGAGAATCAATCATTATCAGCACCTGGTGTAGAAAAACCAAGAAAGGTATTAACCTTCCCCTTTTGCCAAGCACAGATGAGTATCCAAAGGAGAAGACTCCAGAGTATTCTCTCAGTAGAAGTATATCATTGTCCAGGGATGCCTGGGTGGCTCAGGTGGTTAAGCATCTGCCTTTGATTCAGGTCATGATCCCAGGGTCCTGGTGTTGAGCCCAGCATTGGGCTCCCTGCTCAGCGAGGAGCCTGCTTCTCCCTCTGCCCCTCTCTCCTCTCTCTCTCTCTCTCAAATAAATAAAACATTCATTAAAAAAAAAAAGAAGTGTATCATGTCCAGGCATTATGCCCTTAGGATTCTAGATGTGTTCTGTACCCCGCCCTCCTAAAGATAACAGCCACATTCATGTAGAACCTGGTAGAAGCTGCTGGGCTAAGAGGATGTGGACCTGTGAACAAACAATAATGATTCTATTAAGTAATAACTTGACTGCAGGCATTTTGCATTCCATATTCCATCTCACTAACTTCCCACAAAGCTCCCTTATTGTCATCCCATTATATTGGTGAGTAAGTGAGGCTTAGAAAATTAAAACATTGCTCAAAGTGGTGCAGCTAATAAGCATTAGAGCTAGGATTCACATCCGGACAATCTGAATCCAGGACCCACTGCTGTAACCACTACCCATATTCAGTCCCACCTATTATCAGGTGTTTCTGAGAACCATGGGAACCATGAGTATATGAAATAGTCTTTCCTCTCAGGAGTTTTCCACCATAACAGAGAAATAAGATGTTTTATTTTAAACACCAAAACAAAAAAATAGGTGCCCTATTGATCACTTCTCTAATTCCTTCCTAGAATTGTTTTGCATCCTTTATAGAATGAGGTGGGTGATAATAATAAAAATATAGAAGTATTTCTAGAGCAAGGCCACTCCTTGCAGAGTGCACTGTAGTTTGCATATACATATTATTCTTGCATATGCCCAATGTTGTTTCCTAGTACATTAATCTTACCTCTCAACCAAACGAAACATTCCTTGAGGATAACAAGCATGACACAATTATCCTGCATCCCCCAGCAATGAGCACAGGGCTGCTTATATAATTGATGCTCAATTAATATCTGTTCAATTGAATGCTCTGTGACCCATTCAGGAGCTTTCACTAGATTTATTACTACCGAAAGCAAATAGAAGGAGGCCCCAGTTCTAGAGAGAGGATTTCACAGCCTGTATCATCAGCCCAGCCTTCGGGACTTCACATATGAAGAGCCTAGCGAATAGGACGGAAAGTTTTTAATTAACAGCCTAACGAAAAAAATGTCATTCCAATCTGCAGTTTTGTTTCTATTAATTCGCTCAGATTCAGCAGGAATTCCACTAAGGAATTGGGGTGAGCAGCTGTAGAGGGAGGGAAACACATAAATAAATCATGAGTGTCATTAAAATTTGTAAACTAATAACTTCTGGGAAGTCTTAGCAATTATTATCAGGGTTTTCTTGGCAAACAAAAAATTAATAAATCCAAAGGTCTCCATTTTCTATTAAAAAGGAACACCAGCGTCCCCCAGAAAGGTCACTGACAGAACAATTAGGGGAGGGAATAAATGGTCCAGTCAACAGCTTGCGGACCAGATGAAAAGTCACGGGATTCCCCAGTGGCAGGAGGATGAGACAACTCAATACAAGGAAAGCGACAGGCTGAGGCTGCAATTGAACAGGGGCTACTGTGCTTCAGTTCCAATCTGCAAGCCCTTCTTTAGTGCAGACCAAGGGCTAGGCATTGTAGATCCAGCTTGAGAGGGTCCCAGGCTGGAAAAAAATCACAACACAGTGTAAGTGGTGCTAGTGGTGAGCGGAGGAGGGGCACCCCTCTCAGGGAGGAGGGGCAGGGGAGCTGCCTGGGAGGATGTGTGCAGGAAGTGGTAAGCTCTAGAAACACCTTAACCAGGAACCCCTCCATCAGCTCTGTGGGCCCCAGGAGAAATGGCCGAGCAGCCTGGTTGCTTTTCTTTTCCTTTTTTTATTTAAAGATTTTATATATTTGAGAGAGACTGAGAACCGGGCAGGGGGAGGGGGGCGGAGAGCAAAGGGAGAGGGAGCCCAGTGCAGCGCTCGATCTCATGCCCCTGAGATCTGGCTTGAGCTGAAATCAAGAGTCGTCCGCTCAATCACTCAGCCACCCATGTACCCCAGGCTGGTTGCTTTTCTAAGAGCACAATGTGTCTCCCGCTGTTGTCAGGTAGAGGAGATGGCAGAGAGAAGCAGCTCAGCTACCAGGTGACATGATGACCAACCCTCTCTGAGTGCTTTCCACTGGTAGGCACTGGGCGCCAGGCACTTTTCTAGGCAGCTTGAGCATTTTATTTCATGCAAAATACCATCCCCACGCTGTGAGGTGGGAGCCAATATAGTCCTCATTGTACAGTAAGGACACGGAGGCACAGAGAGGTAAAGAAACTTGTTTGAGGTCCCTCAGTGGCTAAGTGGAGGAGTGCGGACTTGAACTTAGTCCCAGAGCTTCCATTCGTAATTACTTCGGTGAGGACGAAACTGATCCACTGACGCTGGGCCCCCTGCCTTTAACTCATCTCTCCTCCTTGGGTCAGGCTTCTATAAAATCTAACAGAGGGGTGCCAGCATCCCTCCTCACTGATGGGCAGCCTCCAGACTTGACACGTTGTGGACTGAAAATGCCCTGAAAGTGAAGCCCTGTGTCTTTTAAAAAATGTCAGTCCCCAACCTCATTAGTCTATAAGCTTGACTCCTATATGGAAAATGCCCTTTGACTAAGGGACACCAACAGATGGTTGTGCTAATAACCAGCTTACACGGCCATCCTTGTGGCAGAGAAAAAAATTAGAGCCCCTTCAGTATAACAGTACCAAGGAGTTTCAGAAAGAATGTCACAAGGGCACAAGATACTGCCCCCCACACACACACTGAATGCTTTTAAACAGTCTTTTGTCTGTTTAGAAGTAGATGGCCTCTGAATTATTAATCCAGTGAGGCGAATAATTATATCACACTGTAACCTGGCAGGGAATGTCATCTTGTCATGACAGCTGCTGCTCCAGGCTCCTCTGCTGTACAGAAAATTGAAGAAGAATCCCCAAATTCAATTTCGACTTGGTTAAGCATGTTGGGCCAAATCATGAAACTGAAAGGGTGTGTGTTTAATTTCGTTTCCTTTCTCTGCACACTGTATTAGTAAGGGAGATCACAGTGCTCTAGGCTCTAACTGCAAAATACATCATCATTATCAGGACAGAAAAGAGGATGGGAGACACAGATCTTTAGGGGATGAGTGGGGAAGACAGTGAAAGGTTTGAAGAAACTCTGTGAGGCCACAGCACACTGGAAAATTCCCCTGAAGTTTAGAAGCAGCCCCTTTTCTCACTCCAGCTCTACCCAGGGCTTGCCAAGCTGGGTTTTATCAGACCTATGGACTGATACATTCGTATGTAACATCTATCCAGAGGGAAAGCCTACATCATCCACCAGCTTTCCAAATCCCAAATCGCATTGTATGGGTCAATTACCTATAAACCACACTCTGTGTTACCCTCTTTTGTTTGGCCCCTTCTGTGAACATGATGAGACCCCAAACCCTTCCTCCCTGGTCCAAGACCAGCTGCTCTCTCTGCCTCCTGCTTGGCTCTCTTCTCTCCAGCAGCCCAGCCTTACCTGGCCATTTCCCTCTGCTAGAGACATTTTTCCACTTCTCATTTGCCAAATCCTATCCCACTCATCAGTCCAACACCCAGGTCAGAGAACCTTATCTACAAAAGAACATCCTTGTGCCGCTAGAAATTGATATTTTAACTCCCTCCAATCAGCATAATGAACAACAATCTAAATCACTCTTCTCTCCTCCCTAATCCCCTGAAGATCTCTGCTAACTCATCCATAACACAGAATACATTCCGTTGGTGCCCTATAATTTCCACCACATGGACCCTGACATCAGTGGATCCTTATAAACAAAGTCAATAATGTAATGAACACTATATAAACACTGAGGGTTACAGTAATCATTAGTCATTATAATTAAGTGAACACTTTCTACATGTGAGTCACCGTCTTAAGGGTTTGTACATCTATTATTTCATTTAATCCTTGCAATCCATCCATTAATTCATTCACTGAGCAACCATTAAGGATCTCCTGTGTGCCAGATATTGTTCTAGGCACTGAGAGTACAGCCCTGAATTAAAATGGACAAAAATTCTCCCTCCACAAGCTTAGATGTTAGTGGGTGTAGGCAGACAATAAATCAATCCATAAGTAAGATATTTAGCATGCCAGATGGCGGTAAGTACCAAGGAGGAAAATGCAAGCTAAGTAATGCAATGTGAAGTCCTCAAGAAAGGCCTCCCTGATTAGGCAAACAGAGAGGGGAAGAAGTTAGGCGCTGCCCGGCCCTGCAGAGAAGAGCGGGAAGAGCCAAGGGTAAGGGCTGTGGCAGCGAGAAGGTGGTGTGTTTCAGGAACAGCAAGGACTACATGGTTGGAGCAAAGGTAGCTTCTGTACTATCTCCAACTTACATTCAGGGCAAGAGAAATGGGTTGAATGGCGACCACCCGCAAGAATTCGTTCAACATCCTCATCCCCAGAACCTGTAAGGGACCTTGTGTGAAAGAAAGGTCCCTGCAGGTGTAATTAAGGATCTCAAGATGAAACCATGCCATGGGCCTAACTGCAATGGTAAGTGTCCTCAAAAGGGACAGGAGAGGAGAAGGCACAGGGGCAGAGGAGGGGCCGTGGGGGCTCAGAGGCAGGGAGGGAGTACCGCAGCCACAGGGAATGTCAACAGCCCCCAAGTCTGGAAGAGGCAAGGGTGCTCCCGAGAGCCTCCTAACAGAGTGTGGCCCTAAAGACACCTTGATCTCAGACTTCTAGTTCCCAAACCTGAGAGAGAGCACATTTCTGCTGCTTTAGGGCCCCCCAGTCCGGGGTACTTTGCTACAACAGCCCCGGGAAGCTGATAAAGTAAGGATCCTGCAGTTACAGAGCTCTTTAGGTGGGCAAGGTGGGACTGAATCCTGGCAAGTAGACATCAGGATGCCCTTGGGGCCACTCAGCAGTCTATAGTCTCTGCTACACACCAGGGAATACACTGAGTTTTATGACCAAGGGCCACACACTTCATCACATAAGGGCCCCGAGCTGCAAGCACCTGGCCTTGGCTCCCCGGCTTCACCTGGCCCACCCCTAGAACTAGCCAAACACGGGCTGCCAGGTAGACCTCTCACCCACTGTAAGGACAGGATTTTCTGGCTTGTTTCATTATTTGTCCCCAGAAGACAGCATGGGAGTCAGGCTTAAGGTATCAGCACGGTATCACTGCGATTAGACCTAAGGGGAAGGTTTCTGAGGCTCTAATTCCCTGGGAGTCCCGTGTGAGTGGAAATAGGCATGCTCTCATCTATTAGACGAGCCCCAGTTACTTATATCTCTGCCAATTTTCACTGAGCAGCAAAATTAGGTTTTGGACATCTTGTGCAAATGGAGGCAGGCCTGAGTCGATATGAGCAATTAACCCCTAAATATTTAATAGATGCTCTCACTGCTCCCCCTCCCTGGGGCAGACTCTGGTTAGTCCTCTGCAAACAAACAGGTCAGATGAAGAAGCAGCAAGGCACACAGATACTCACACCCCAGCCGTGTCTGGCTCCAAGACCCCCCGAAACCCTCAGGACAGAGCTCTGGGGATGATGACGCAGCCAGGTGAATGGCCTTTGGGGACAGTGTCCTCCCCAGGGTTTACCAATGACGAAGCAAACCGGAGGGACACACAGCCTTCCCAGAGTGTGAAGTGTCGACTCATGGGGACTGATGCAATTTGCTGTTGCCCTGTGTGACTGCTGGCAATGAATGTGTGTGTGTGTGTGTGTGTGTGCGTGCACAGGTACGTGTGCGGCGTACAGAAGGGCGAGTCTGCCCGTGCTCCCCATCCAGAGCAACTCCTCGGGTCATGGCTTCATTCAAGCTCTCTCTGACCGAATCACCCACGTCCTCCTTCTCCCTGTCCCCCGTGACCAGCATCCCACCAGAGCAGACTTATCCAGTAGGCACAATGGGCACAGGGCTTAGGGCTTACAGTACTTTTAGGAATCCAAAAATTATTTTTTTAATTTAAATTCAATTTAGTTAACACATAGCGTATGATTAGTTTCAGGGGTAGAATTTAGTGATTCATCAGTTGCATACAATACCCAGTGCTCATTACATCACGTGCCCTCCTTACTACTGCCCATTACCCAGTTACCCCATCCCTCCACCCCCTTCCCTCCAGCAACCCTCAGTTTGTTTCCTAGAGTTAAGAGACTCTTATGGTTTGCCTCCCTCTCTGTCTTTATCTCATTTTATTTTTCCTTCCCTTCCCCTATATTCATCTGTTTTGTTTCTTAAATTCCACATATGAATGAAATCATAGGTATTTATCTTTCTCTGACTGACGTATTTCACTTAGCATAATACCCTCTAGTTCCATCCACATCATTGCAAATGGCAAGATTTTGATGAACTTTTAGGCTGAAAAAAGTTTTCATATACTATATTGATACATTTATCTTTATACCAATGCTGTCGTAAAATATACATTTCTCTCTATGTTAAAATACATGTATTACCAATATACATTTTAATATATATGAAATTAAATATATAGTAAACGTTTATTAAATATATAAACTTGTTAAATAGTAAATATTTACTAAATATGTACATTAAATTTACCAATATATATTAATAATTATATATATATATATAAATAAAATGCATATATTAAGGATCCCACGAAGGTCCCTGTGTGGACCTGATCCTCACATGTGTCTATTCTCACAAATACAGGTAAGAACCACAGTATCTCACAGATGCAAAGGACTAGAAATGGTCCTTTGGCTAAGACTCACACCCAAGGCAAGAATCCCCCCTCCAGCAGGCTCTCCTTGCTCTGGGCAGGCTTATCTGATCTCTCTAACCAGAAGTGTGTTCCTCAAGCAAATGAGACTCGGCAGGAACCAGGAACTCAAAAGCAACAACGGAGCCAAGCAGAAGGTGTGACAGGCCCCCAAAGAGATAAGCAGAGTGCTAGGGGAATTCACGGGTGGGGCCATCCGTTCCACCCCGGGCATTAAAGAGGCCTTCCATGAGGAGGACTGTTTTCTGTCTCTTCCAAAACGTGCTTCCCAACCGTGTGGCTGGCATTCTTCACATAAGCCGGGCCAGAGTAGCTTGTTAAGAACCTCTAATCCACTCACCTCCACAGTGAGCTCTCAGTCACGCTCCCCAGATTGAAGTCATACAGCTTCGTCAGGATAAGGATCACCTGCAGTGGGGACAGGGGAGGAGGGCAGAGAGGAGCAAAAGGGGAGAAAAAAGGAAGCTTACTTTAGTTTGTGTAACAATATACAGTGCATCTCAAATCACCCAGAGGAGGGCTTAGTACTTATCCGTTGAGTGGAGGGGTATTATAGGATCAAGCAAGGGAAAACAATTATTAATTTAATGCATCCCCATAACTGGTAGCATTTATTTTAATCCTGGCGATGCTTTGCATTTGAAATAAAACATGCCAACAGGAATTAACTGGGTATCGACAGTTGTTTCTCTACATCTGTCCTCCTTCAAGGCAAGGTACCGGCCGGCTGGCTCTGATCACTCCTCCAGCCACCCAGGGATCAGAGGCTGGGCTCGCTTTTGATCTGAAGATGACTCTGACTTACAGACTTGGACCTAAAAGGGTAAGAAGGAACGGGGCCTAACTCTATGCATCTACAGACAGGTTCAAAGAGATTTTGTGTTTCCCTCACTAAGGCCGCAGCAGCCACAGAGACTTAAATGGCAGGCAGGCCCAGTCCCCAACATCCTCTGATGTCATCTGACATCTACCATTAGGCATCTGTCCTTATCATGGAGTAAGCAGGTCATTGGACTCCACTGGACTCCAGGACCACTTTCCTGACTCAGTTGAAAGGAAAAAAGCCATAAGGAAGCTGTACATGAAAGAGAGTGGGACTTCCTGTAGCAGCATTAGCAGTTTCCTGAAACGGTCTTGGGCTGGTCAGACTGGTCCTATGTCCTTTAAACTTCTCCAGCCAGGGACTGGGATACCAGACGTTTCCCTGCCTGCCCTTTGTGTGCCTGGGCAGCGGCTCAGACACAACTTCGAATCTACAAGGATTTCAAGCGTGTGCACCTGAATCGATTTTAATCAAAACGCAGGTGCCTTATATACAGCGCCTGCCTGCACACGTGATAATCCAGTTACACATAATTGTGTTTATCTAAATTTAATGCACAACTCATTTCACTTTTCTCAGCTCCTTCCCATTCCACAATTTAACTTCCTCCAGTTCATTTGCACAGCAGCCATTAAACTCTTTCCAAGATAATGAATTTCTGCTACCAAGATGGAACTTTCCCATTCTAGGTATCTATTTAAGATTACAGAAAAATAATCAGCCATTATATTGAACATTTTTATGGCATTTCACTGACAATAGAACACTCACTTGGAGATTTATTCTCATCCAGCACCCCATGGGGTCGGTCAGCACTATTTCCATTCCTTTTATGTAAGCTAAGAAAAAATTAGAGGCAAGGAAGTGACCCATTATAGGTCAGAAAGAGTCCATGGCAAAGTTGGTTTGGGATGTTCAACTTCTCTGCAGGGCCATGACTGGAGGGCTCTTCTCAGAGTGCATTCTTTGATGGAGAGTGGTAGGTGGGCAAGAAACAGCCAAGCCAAGAAAAACATCAATGACATGGCTATTTGCAGAACAGGAGAATCTACCCACTACCTGTCCTATGAACACAGCCCAACAGCAAGGAGTGTGCATTCACTGCAGAGAATTGCTCCCCACAGTCTCTCAGGGGTCCTTGCCTCTCCCACTCATAGAGAGTTTCCCCATTTGTAAAAGTCAAGGGCTAACAAAAGCAAAGGACTTAATATCCCCATCCTCTCCAACCAAATGCCTAGGAATGCACCAATAATTCCTGTTTGCTGGATTCACTCACACACACACAGAGAGAGAGAGAGAGACACACACACACACAGCAGACTTCGTCTCCCCTTCATTTTACCTTCTTTCATCTACAAAGCCATGATCACAGTCACTATGTAAAAACATGGGTTGGCTATGTTCTGGCCAACCCAAATTCTGGACAAACTCCAAACTGTGCTCTTCTAGAAATAGGTCAGAACACCCATTCAGAGCTCTGCAGGAGCAAATCAGGCCATTTCATTTTCTCCCAATATCAAGCCTTCAGGGACATCAAACAATTGCCAAAAAGTATAAAGTCCACATAAAGAGAAGAAAGAGGTGTAGGGGGTAAGAGTTCCACTTAACCAATAGAGCTTCTAACAAACAACTGGGTCTGGAAAGCCCTGGAAAGAACCAAGAGCTGTTCTCATCCTATCAGTCTCCTTACTCAAAGTTTAGACCCTCTTCTTCCTTCCCTCCATCTTCTCCGTCCTTAATGTCTCTTATACATCTAATCTCATGTTGGTGTCTGCTTCTTGAGGAATCCAGACAGACACACCCTTCCATACCTCTAGGACTATTATTTCTGCCTTCATGGTAGATAGTTCCAATTATGCCTCTTGATTTGTGCACTTTTTTGGTTAGAAATTGTTGCTGATTCACTCTGCCTAAGGATGAACTCCAGACTCCTTAGCTTGTTATGTAAGGCACTACACATACACACGTGCACATGCACACACACACACACACACACACACACACACACACTCCTCCAACCACTTTTCCATAGTTCTCAAGATGCTGTCTTCTGCTTTAACAATCCAAGTTTCTCAAGGTGCTGCAAATAAACCAAACCTGTTCTCACATCCCTGCCTGGTTTCTTTCCTGTTACATTGTATCATCTATGCCTCAGCCTTTTATTACCACCTGCACGTGCCTGACCGTTGTTCAAGAAACAACCTGAAGCCCACCTTCTCTAGGCAGCCTCCCAGGACCGGACCAGCCATCAGAGTTCTCTCTCCTCTGAAGTCCTACTGCACTTAAAACGGGATTACATAACTTGGCACTTAGTCAAACACTATCCTGATCCCTTCTAGGTGTCACAAGATTTGCCTTCTCGACTAGATTGAGGCAGGATTTGTGTTTTGTACTTCTGTCTCCCTAACAGGTAAGCTCAACATGTCAAAGTTTCCTAAAAATAATCATTTTTGAGCCAATGAAGAATAATGGTGTTTTAGCAATAAATCATAGTCTTCAGACGGGGATGGTATTAATCTAGTCTCTCTCCCTCATTGTATAGATGAAGGAACTGATGCTCAGAGAAAGGACGGGACTCAAGTTAAAGTCTCGATAACATGTGACCTTGACCAAGTACCCAGAGCACCGTTCTTCCACTCCATGAGTACAGCTGGAGCTTAACCATCACTGGGAAACCTTGCAGATTCAGATTCTCTGGTCCCACTCCTAGGAGGTTTGACTTGGTGGGTCCTGGGTAGGGTCCAGAAATCTTCCTGTGGTAACTGGAAAACCACACTAGAGAAAGACTCCCATCCCACCGTGATTCCTCTCCCAACTGTGTGCTGTGGTGACCCCAACCTTCCACCATGTTCGAGATCCTCATCTAGAGAAGCATCCCCCCCTCTAAATGGAGTGAAACCTTACAAAGAAAGCACGCAGCAAGAGATGTAGGAGGAAGATGTCTCAGCAAACGCACCCCAGCATTCCCCAGAGGAAAGGTCCAAACACTGAGAATTTGGGGCTGGAAGCTTCCTTTCCCCAGGAGCCAGCACAGAAGGACAATAATAGAGCTATGAAGATATGATAATGTAACCTTTAGCCTTAAGATATTCTGTGCCAAGCAAACAAAACCAAGAGTGAAACAAAGCCTGCCCATCCCTGGCTTCTCTCACCACTCACAGCCATCCAAAGGCCTCCAGAGAGGAGGGAATTAGCAGGGAAGAAAACTGGAAGCAGATGCAGTAAACCCACTAAGCCTCAGACGCCTGGGCAAGTACACAGATCAGAAGGGGAAGACATGAGTGGGCCTCGGGACTCACCACTGGATGGGAGGTGGCACAGGAAGGCTAGCGGGGCTAGTCTGAGACCTACAGCAAAGCCTGACTTGACTCCTCCCCAGCAGATGCCCCCAGAGGAGGGTGGACAGTCAAAATCAACAAAGGAAAAGCAGTGAGCAAACATTAATTGAACCCCTGCCATGTAATAAACACGGCGCTGGGTGCTTCTCCAGCCTCACAGCAAACTTTTGAAACTGAGCAAGTGTAATATAACATTCCCGTTTTACAGATGAGAAACCTGAGTCCCAAGAGCTAAGCAAGTTGCCCCCCAAGGCATACAATGAGCAAGAGCCGGAGCCAGCATCCCCACCCATGGCTATCTGACACAGCACGCCTGCTCTGCTCTAATGCAACACTCTCCCATTCTGCAAATGTTGATGTGAGTTGGTTGTGTGGGCGGGCAATGAGCAGTCATACAGAGAGGAGAAAAGCACATCCTTGACCTCAAGGAGTTGAACATTTACTCATGAATTTCACAAATATTTACTGGGCTCCACCTCAGTGAATTAGAAAGGCACCTGCTAAACTCTGGGACTCTGGGAGAGATCCAGAGCTCAAGGCCCAAGGGTGAAGGTAACTTTTGTTTTCTTTGTTCTTGGAGAAGGTAATAGGAAGCAGAGATATGGAATGAGAAAAGAACTAGACAAACTGCTGGGAGACCCAGGTTTGTCAAATAAGCTCATTTTTGACCTAACCGGCTACAATCCTGGGGGCTCTTAGACAGCAGGAGAAATGAAAATAAATTGGACTAATTCATGAGTAAATAGCATCTCTCTTAATATAAGCTATTTACCTACAGACACAGAGAGAGAGAGAGTGTGGAGAGAAGTCCCTAGACATGTATGTGTGTGTATATATAAATACAGTTAGAAAGGTCTATGTATATAGAATGAGTACACACACACGCACACACGCACCCTTAAACTGGCATCTGACCTCTTGTCTGGAATTACACTCCGGTTATTCATCTCTCACAGCTTCCATCACATAGGGTCAATGTGACTTTTCTGTATGTCTGACTTGTGTGTTAGATTGTGGCCTCGCTGACGTTAGAAATCAGGTCTCACTCAACTCTGCATCCCCAATGCACGCCACATCACCTGACACTTGGCAGGCACTACACAGGGGCCACTGAATGAATTATGGATGCAGGACAATAAAAGAAGAGATGAGATGATAAATGTATTTGAGAGGTACAGATAATGTGCTATAAGAGCTGAAAAGAAGAAGCAATTAAGTCCCTAGAATGTGACCAGAAAAGTCTCCATGAAGGAAAGATTACATGAGCTGGAACTTAAAGTATGGTAAGAATTTGGATATACTAAAATGGAGCTCGTTCACTTTCTTTCTTTCAGTTTTTAATTGAACAGAGATAGATGGGGGAAAAGGAAGGGGGGTGCCTTTCCAGTTACAAGGAGTAGCATGGAAGTAGAGCAGCGGGGGCCATTACAGGCAGGAGCAATCATGTGTTGAATGCAATGTCATGTGTACGTGAGCCACCTGGACACGTGGGCCATGCCAGGTCAGGAAAGAAGGCACAAAGGACAATGGGCTCATGCAGAAAGGACAGAGGAAGCCCAACCTGTGGTCAACTATGGGCAGATAAAAAGTTGTATAAGAGTGAGGACAGTGATAACAAGGGGGGCACAATATTATACCAAGAGACTTACTATGTGTGTATATATAATATATACATAATATCTCTACTAAATAATATATATAAGGGGGCTAATTAAAATACAAGACTTACTATATATATAACATATACATTATATAGTAATACATATATTAAGGGACTATATTATAATAAGGGACTTATATAATGGGACAATAAAGGACATGGCTAGCCTCTTACAAAATCATCTGGTGCTGTCTTCGGTGACCACCCACCTCCACTTCTCTTGTCCCCAGGCATCTAGTGTCTTCTGCTGCCCCCAGGTGCTCAGGCCAGCCCTTGGCTAACTGCCTGCTCTTTAGACCCACGCAGGCAGCAACTAATGTCTTTATTTCCCATTTCCATTTTCTCTGCCATTCATCTATTCCTGACTTATGCCAAGCACAGCATAAGATTCTTGGTGATAAAGTGATCAGAAGAGAAGTGGCTACTGTCCTCGTGAAAAGCAGAGTCATCCTCAACCTGCTGCTTCCAGGATTATCTATTTGATCTCAGGAATTTAAGTCTCTGGCAGGGCTGGGGAAAGTGATATGTGGGGATAAGGGAGCTTTCTATACTCTTCCCACCCACTTCCTATGAGGGAGGAGGTAACCACACTCAGAACTGCAGACAAAGAAGTCTCAGTCCCTATTCCACCTCAGAACCGTTCCAAATGTCCCTATGTCTAGATTCACCTACCCCATGGGTCCAGCCATCGCCCTCCTGGATGGCGCTTGCAGGGCAGCCTGGAAATAACATAACACATGCAATCTGAGGGCTGCATCAAAACCCAGTCTCACCACATGCCACTGCGTAAGACTGAGCAACTTCTTTATGTTTTCAGAATCTGCTCCAATGTCCTTAAACGCGGATAATGATACACTTGCCCCTGCCAACCTCATGGGATTGTTGATTCCAATCAAGTAAGGAAAGCTGACCTGCTTTATAAGCTGTACTATGGCAATATGAGTTATGAGCATGATAATTATTCTTCAGGAGAGAAGGGTTCCAAGTGATTTTTATTTGGTGGGGGGGAAAGGGGAATTCTAGAGTTGCTAAGCTCCTCCTAAAACGACTCATCCATTCTAGACCCCAACTGCAATACAGGTCACAGATCAGAGCCTGCGTATTCACCTGCCCGCTGCAACCACCACCACCCCCACCCCCGCGACTCAGCTTCAGAAGGCAGGCAGGCAGCCCGGGGGGATTCCCGTCCTCTGAAAGGATAATGCATAACCTGCAAATTCATAAATCATTAGGACGCTCTCACCCGTGAGCACATTCAGTGAAGGGAGGACCTTTAATGCCTGTAAAATTTTACTCTGAAGGAAAATTACTTTAGTTCATTAAACCTTCCTGAAATCTCGGTGCATTGAAATCCATGGGGTTCTCTGCACATCCCCCTCACAACCTACCACTTCACTCCTGCCCCTACCTGAAAGCCCAACAAGTTCTTTGTTTCCAGCCAACTGGAATAAAGACAGTGGCTTTCTTTACCAGAAATAGTTGACTATGGTAACATAACAAGGATGCTAAAATGTACCCCTCCGGGACTGCCTACAAGGGTGTACTTTTCAGTTCCAGCAGAGTCTCAGTCCCAGGGTCCTCCTCACACCTCTGGGAGCATTCCACCCCCCCAATCAGGGAACAGAAATTGAGTACTCGCAGTCCCAAGTCTGACTGATCTCCAATACCCGGATGTCTGGCACCAACTGGGTAGCCTGAGCTGTGCTGGATGTGTGCCAAATTCGGAATGACATCAAGAGTGCTCCCTGCCTGCTCTGAGTTTACAGTCTCGTTAAGACGACAAGAAAACAGTACAAAATATAGCAACTCTGTCATATACAAGGTATGGAACTCCACAAAGCTGTTATCCCCTTCCCTGCTTTTGATAAGGGCCTTTCACCCACTCTGTGGCTCAAGATAGAACCTCAGCATGACCCTTGGTTCCTCTCTCACCCCACACATAGGAGGACAAACACTGAGTCTTCTGAAATACGTTTTGGGCAACTGTATCACCCAACTTCAGGTCCTCGTAACTGTTGTACTCATTCCCTAGCCAAATACATACAGAATGCTTTCCGTTTGCCGGGTAGTGTAGATTCAGCGCTGAAGAAAATAAGCCAGTTTCTTTGCCCTCATAAAGTTGACATTCTGGCAGGGGAAATAAACAAACAAATAAGTCGGTAAATGACAGAGTCAGATGATGGTGAGTGCTACTGTGGGGGGGGGGGGTTAAAGAAAATGAGAAGATGAAGGAACCCAGTAACATCCTCTATGAAAAACTGACTCTCCTGCAAAAGCTTGCATGAAGCAAGAGGTTAAGTCGTGTGGCTATGTGCGTAATCAACATTGCAGGCAGGGGAGCAGCGAATGCAAAGATCCCGAGGCAGGAGTATCCCTGGCATAATCAAGAAAGAGCAAGGAGACCAATGAGGCTGGAGCAGAGAGGAGCAGGAGATGAGGCCAGGGAGATACTGGGAGACGTAGATCTTGCTGGAACTTGTGAACCATTATAAGGACTCCAGTTCTCACTGAGTGAGATGCGGGGCTGCTGTAGGATTTTGATAGAGGACTTTACTTTTAATGGGATCACTCTGGTTGCTGCGTCGAGAAAGGCAGGAAGGGGACCAAAGTGAATTAGGATCCTGTTGTAATCATCCAGGTGAAACAGGGTGTGTGTTAGAGCAGAGCAACAGCCGTGCGCAGGAAAAGGGACATGAGGGGCAGGATGTTTACAAATACTGAAGGCAGTGGCAGGCAGAAGAGCTGACAAACTGGCTACGGGGTATGAATGAAAGAGAAGAGTTGAGGATGACCCTCAGAGCTCAGAACTAAGCAACTGGAAGCACAGAGTTGCCGTTTTATGAGATGAAGTCTATAGAAGAAGAAAGTCTGGACGAAAGATTAGAAGTTTAGCTTTGAACATGAAGTTTGAGATGCCTAAGAGAATTCAAAGGGAGAAGTCCAATAGTCAGCTGAATAAATAAGTCTGGAGTTGAGGGAAGAGAATCTACGACAGGAATATCCATTTGGGAATTGTCTGTAATTAGTTGGTATTTAAAGACACAAGACTAGATTAGATCGCCAGGAGATGGAGTGTGAATGGAGTAAAGATATGAGGATTGAAAGCTGGGGTGTTCCAGCATCCAGAGGTCAGGGGAGTGAGAAAGGGAAAACCAGCATGTATTTGGACCTCTCAAAATTGGCACAGTGAGTATTTGTGTCCTGCATGAATGCTCATCAAATGATATTTACTATAGGGAAGACTTTCAGTAATCAAGTGAATAAGATGGCCTTCAGTTGAGACCAGTAAGCCCCTTCCCCCAAATACCCCAGTGTTTGCTCTGTGGGCTCCTCTGTAGCCCCCACTGTGGCAAAGATGAAGGCTTTGCCTGGGCTTGACATGGACTTCCTCTCACCAAGATGATGTGGTTATTGCAACAGCTATGTTCCCCACCTGCCAACATCCAGAAACCAAGGCTGAGCCTCACTATGGCACCTGGAGGTTGATTACAATGCACCCCTCTCATCACACACACGGCGCAATTTCTTCTCTGTGATTGCTTTNCCTACCTACAGTGCTTATGCTAGAATCAAAATCTTTCCATTTCAGAACGCCTTATTCACTGTCATGGTATCCCACACAACATTACTTCCAACAAAGGAACTCATTTCACAGCAAATGAAGTTTGCATTCCCCATGTCCAAGGAATTCACTGGTCTTACCACAAACTTCATCACCCAGAAGCAGCTAGCTAGGTACAATGGTTGAATGGACTTTCAAAGATTCAGTGAAAACCCTAGCTGGGAGCCAACACTGTGACGTTGTGGCGCTCTCTTCCATGATGTGCATTTGACCACTACATGGTCAAAATACAACAGTGTGAGAATCAAGGCGCAAACATGGTAGTGGGTCTCTCATGATGGTCCCCAGTAAGCCATGACACAGTATCTTCTTCACGTCCCCACAACTTCTGGCTCTGTTGAGAGAGAACTCTTGGTTCCTAAGGAGGATTCAATTGTCAAAAAGAAGACAAAGCACCTGACCCACTGAACTGGAAGAAGAAACCAAGATCCATCTATTTTGAGTGTCTCATGCTACCGCTGAAAAGAAGGAAAAGAGGGGTTATTTAATAATAGGGGATAGAGAGACACCTGGGTGATTCAGTCAGTTAAGCGTCTGCCCTTGGCTCAGGTCATGATCCCACAGTCCTTGGAATCTAGAGAGCCCTGAGTCAGCCTTCCAATTCAGTGGGGAGCCTGCTTCTCCCTCTGCCCCTCCCCCCACTAGTGCACTCTCCTTCACTCTTACTCTCTCTCTCCCTCTTAAATAAATAATCTTAAAAAAAAAAAAAAAGAATAGGGGAGAGAAATGGATGCTCAAAGTAGCCAAAGAGGGAGAATTGTGCTGTATACTCCCCATTCTCTTTCCTATGTATTGTGGGTAACAGAGAATTGTATTTCTAAGACTCCCCTGTCATGTGGCTTCCAGTTTGACCCAATGGGGGAGGCAGTGTACTAGTAGGGACCAGCAGAAAAGGGAAAAGCTACTCTCTTCCCACTTCTGTTTTGCAGTCACAACACAAGGGCAGCAAGGGAGCTGGCGAGAGCCATAGCAATTGTGCTGGGTCGCAGAGAGAGGAAGCACAGACTCCCGCGGCCCCTGCAGGTGCAGCTCAGCACACACAGCAAGAGCCCATGGGGTGAGGGGAGACCCTGACCTCCTGTCCTGTTTCTTCTCCTCCTTGCAGGGACCTGTAAAGGTTTCTGCAGTCACCAATCTTTAAGCCACTCTGCCTTTCTCTTCCAAACTCCTCCAGCCTTGTAAGCAACTTTTGCCTTCAATGTCTTCCCTTAGAAATACTGGACTCAGAGACCCTCACTGACACAGAATGGTCTGCGAGGTGAAAGAAACCCAGGAGAGTGAGCCAAGTAAAGAAAGCATTTCAAGGGGGAAGAAGGGATCCGCTGTGTGAAGTGCCACTGACAGTTCATAGATGAAGAATGGACCAGTGCATTTAGCTGATGGATGGCTGCAGAGGCCTCCAAAATCACTACTTGACTTAATTTCTGATCTTCGCCCCTCTTCCACCCTTACCCCAGAGTGACCCTTCTAAAGCGGAGACCCAGTCCTATGACCAACTGCCAAATAATCTCCACTGACTTTGCACTGCCTTTAAAATCAAATCCAAGTTCCTCAGCACGGCACAGAAGGTCTTTTGCAACCTGGCCCCTCTTGACATGTTAACCTTCTTCTAGAGTCACTTTCCCAAATGACATCTAAATTCCAGTCACACCGGAATACCCATCTTCTTCCCTGTTCCCTGCTCCCAAGCTTTGGCACAAGCTCTCTTCTCTCCTTGAAAGTCCTTCCCCCACTCTTCCCTGATCTCCTTCTGGTTCCTCAATGCCCAGCTCAAATGTCATCAACACTCTGATGTCTCTCAATTGTCCTCTAAGACAGGATGAGTCCTCCTTGGTCCATGTTCCCCTAACTTGTTGCACATACTTCCAATGATGCTACTCGCCAGATTATATTGTAATTTTCTATTTGCATGTGTATATTCACCATGAGGCTATGTGCTCCTTCAGGACAGGGACCCTGCTTTTCTTCTTATTATGTTGTAAGAGTATCATTATGCTGTTCCTTGATGTGGTGCTTATAAGCAACAGAGATACAACACTTCCAATGCATTGAAACTGTTGCCACAGGTGTTCAAAGGAGGAGAAGATGGGTCTGGACTGGGGTAATCAAGGTCCTCAGAGAGGAAAAGAGGTATAAATGAAGATCTTAGGAGATGGGAGGAAAATGGAAATATCCCACCCTCTTCTTTCTGGAGTATTTTGTAAACTTTTCTTAGTCCCTTTTCCTTAGATAACCCTAGCCTGCAAGTCTCTCCAGAAGGGAGAATTCGAGGTGGTTTAGGAGAGAAATTCATGAATATACACAAGAGAGTAAGAGAAAGGAGCAAGGCAAGGGCAAGAAGGGAAGATAGTGAAAACAATCTTCTAAATATGACTGTATTAAGTTTTCAAGAGCTGTTATTCCATAGGGACTTCTAGAAAAGACAAAGGTATATACCTATACCTGAAGGGATATAGGTTAATGAAAATACTAGATCTAATGACAAAAGCATGACTTGATCAAGTACAGTAGCTTAGACAAGAACAGAACAAATACAGAAAAAGCAGCGATGGGACACGAATATATATTGAGCACCTACTAAGTGCCTAGCACTGTGCTTGGTGCTCTATGTGCATTATATAGATAATGGAAATAACCACAGTGAAATGTAGATACCATTATCCACATTGTCCAAATGAGGAAACTGTCTAGGTCAACACCCAACACTGGTTTGTTTATTCCTGCATGATCCAAGTAAGGGGTAAGAGATTCAAAAAGTAACAAGCATTAGTCATCCCTATTTAAAACAGGGCTATTGTTAAGAAAGTACTTTGCAGAATTTGGTTGCTGAAAAAGGTAAGTGACAGATCAAGGAAATGGAAATAGAGTGTTGTTGAAACAAGGAGCTTGTGAAAAATGGCTGTTGAATAGTAGGGGGTTGTTCTGGTTTTGTATAACGAGCCATTAAAAATTAATTAAAAATCCATTCACTCTCATTCCCTAAGGGACTGTGAAAATGAGAGAGAGAGCCATCTCCTGGAAATGATTTAGGTAGCATGCAGCCCAGTAACAGGGGTGGGGCCAAATGACCCCAGAATTCCCTGCCACTGTCTATATTCCATGACAACAGCTCACCAGAACTAGAGTTCATTAGCTCAAGGTCTGCCATTAACTAGGAGTTTGAGTTCAGACCTTCCTATGTGCCCATCACCCCCCTCCATCCAACCACCACCAGCGCCCCCTGAGGAGGAGGCCAAGGGCAGGAACAGATGTGAGCAGATAAAAGATGAAATGCTGGCTCCAAGTGAAGCTTTCGGAGATAATCAACATAAAGGAAAAGGTAAGAAATCTGTTTCCTTGGGAAAGGAGCAAAAGCTCTACACCAGTCTTGGTGTGGAATCCAGGCTCTGCCACTTACTCTGTGTGACCTGAGACAAGAGGCTGAGCCTATGGAGCCCAGTGTCCTCATCTGGAAAACAAAGCCAATATCACTTTTTTCACTGGATTGTTTTGAGGATTAGATGAAAGGTATCTTCTGTCAGGTGCACAGAAAGCCCTCAGCATGCATCAGGTCCCTTCCATCCCAGTTTGTCTCTGAGCAAACCAGGTCATTTGCCACCAGAGTAGAAAAATGCCATGTCCTGAGAGGGAGCATGTCACTTCTTTAGTGATGACAACTTGAAGCTTACAAAATAAAGAGCAACCTCGCCAGGCCTCTCACTGATGTAGAGATGAAAGCCCAGAGCATTCCCTGAGTGCTGGTGCTTGCTTTATGTGGACATGCATTGACAGCCTCAGCAATGGAAAGATCACAGGTCCATCAAGTCCATTTTGCCTGGTGTGTGATCCTACCCACTTGTCTATTTTCATTTCAGGGTCTGTCTCTGCCAGTCCCGCCTGCAGGCGCACACACACACACACCCCTCCTTCTGCCACTCCTGTCAGGGGCATCATCCCCTCTTGGTCTCAGGAATTGAAAGAGCTCTCAGCCACACCATTTTAGCTGCTGACCCCAGTGGATTTTCTGGAATCAGCAAATCCCAGATTAGAAGTAGCTACCAGCCTGAGGTGCTTCAAATGAAACCAAGAGCAGGGATTCAACTAGATTGTAAGATGCCTCAGGGCAAATGCAACAGCTGTCTTATTTGTTACTATAGCTTCAGCATCTGGGACAGTGTCTAGAACCCCCTCCTCAACTCCTCCCCCAACCCCATCCCCTGTACGTGATGGTGGAGCAAATGGTCTATCACCCAATTCGTGATCTGCCATTTATCACAACTTGTCTCCTATCCAACCCTATAAATTACTCTTTCATGGGCTCTGCACTGTGCTAAATATTGTGAAAGGTGGAAAGACAAGAAACACAAGGTTCCTGACCTAAGGCACTTTCAATGCAAAAAGAGAGATTAATATTTACACGACTACCTTTGGTGAAAATTGGAAATGGTCTGACTTACACCAGGCTAGATACATACTACCTAACATTTCAGGTGAGTCTCGCAGTAACCCTGCAAGGTTGACATACAATAGTAATAAGTGATTTCCAAACTGGGATGAACTAGAGGATTACCCTCCATGAAAATTTTTACAAGAGGTGATATTTGAGCTGGCTTATTTTAGTAGGTGAAGAAAGCAAAAAAAAAAAATTTGCGGGGGGGCTCAGGAAGCATCACAAGAAAACACAAGGAGAGTGGAATTATTGGTCACATTTCAGGACCAGAAGATGGTCTGCTTCAGGCGCACAGAGATGAAGACCCAGACTGGAGTCTGATAATGATGGTTTTAAATGCAAGGAATGTAAATTCCGATTGTTTCTGTAACAGATTACCACAATGTAGGGATTTAAAATAATACAATTGTATTATCTTACGGTTTTGGGGATGAGAAGTCCAAAATGGGTTTCAGTGGCAAAAATCAAGGTGCCAGTTAGGGCTGTGTTTCTCATCCCTTCTTGAGGTTCTAGAAGAGGACCATTTCCTTGCCTCTCCCAGCTTCCACAGGCTGTACCCATTCCTTGCTTGTGGCTCCTTTCCATCTTCAAAGCCAGAAATGGCTCGTCACTCTTTCTCACGTTCTATCAGTCTCTTACTCTTTCTGCCTTCTTCTTCCCTGTTTAAGGATCCTTCTGATTACATTGGGTATTCCCCTGCATCAGGTAACCTAACATAGTCAAAGGCTCCAGGCATTAGTAGATGAACATCTGGGGAGGTCACTATTCTGCTTACCATGCCAGGTTAAGGAGTTTCTACTCTACTCAGCAAATAGCACAGAGATGTCTTAGTGCTTGAGCAGCTGAATGATTTGTTGGCACCCGTGTTCTGGAAACAAAATTGTCCCAGAATATGAAGGGTGGATCAGTGAAGAGGAAAAACAGGGAGGCCAGTGAAAAGGATGCTGCAATAGTCCAAACCTAAGAGATAAAAGATCTGAACTGAGACAATGACAATGAGAAGAAAAGAAGGAGGGGGAAAAAAAACCCTCTGAAAATTGTTGCTAAGAATTGCAAACGGGACACAACAGAAAAGAATGGAGTCAAAGATGCCTCAGAGGTCTCCCAGAAGCTGGTGTGCTTCATTGCGATTTGAAGGTGTGCACTTGAATCCAGCTCCAACACTTACAAGAGGACCATCTTGCATGCTTCCATAACCTAACACTCATTTCATCCCCCAGGTTGGTTGGATGAGTTTCCAGTCTAATTCCCTGAATCTGTGTATCCTCCCTCTCTTCGGATACATGCTTATGGCCAAAGTTCTCCCTTTGCCCACTCTTGCTCTTGTCCATCTACCTAAGAGATAGATGGGCATGTTTGTGATTGCCTGACTAACTCCCTGAACTTCTAAGAATTTGCCTCCTGAGGTTAACATTTTCTGGCCTAACCCATGTATCTGGTCACCTCTTGAGCACATTCACAAACCATATGCCTGGATCTCACTTGTGGGTTGCCCAGATTTCCATGTTCTTCCTGAGTTGGTTTTGTTCTAGAGCTTGACCCAGAATGGCTGAGAACTGCGCCATGGCAGCCACATCTCAAGACATAACAGATGAAGAACTGCCCCATTCATGTGGTAGAGAGTGGGGAAGGGGAGTAGATTTTAATCTGTTTAAGCTCTTGGACAAGCACTTAGTCAGTGTCCAGGGGTCTCTACCATATATCCTAGTAAAAGGGCCATCCATTCAAGCAAGAGAGTGGTCACAAATCCCAGACACTAGAGGTAGAGAATATTTAGTGTGTAATCAGGACCACACCATAACCTAGAGAAGAACTGCTCCCCTCAGTCTTTTGCAGCCACCAGCATTCCCCTAGCAGCCAAACCAATATCCCCACTGGAAAGTTATATGGATTGCCTAAAATAACACAAGCCTAGACTTTGTCTCCATATAACTCTGTGGAAAGGAGCAGAACCTCCAGCAGCTGATGGTGGATGATTTAAGAGCTCTCTCTCTCGTGTAGCCTAGGACATAATAACAAAGAACACATAATTTATTTGTATTGATTCACCAGCACACGTTTGATCATATCTCCTTGTCCTTCCTTTTGCTAAGAATCCATGGCCACAGTCCTGAGAAATTTATCTTTTGCAAAATATCTCTGTAAAAAATAAGTTCCTCACATATCTTAGCTACAGCAAAAGAGTCCAGCCAGGGAGACTGGCCAAGGAAAAGGGGAAAGGGAGCCGGCAGCCCTTCTTGTATACTGACTCTGGTCTCAACAATCTGCCTCCATAAAGCAGGAAAGTGTGTATGGGAACCGAAGCCTCAGTTTTCAGACAGGGACTGTCAGATATAGAAACAGAAATTGGGGACAGATCAGATTCCTGTTCTAGAGGAATAAGGAGCACAGAGGAGCTGGTCAGATTCTGAGACAAAGAGACGAAATAAAAAGTGAGGAGCAGAAAAAGTTTGGACCTCATGACAGACTGGGGTGGCATAAAAATGCCCAGGTGTTCAGCACTGTTTCCATTTAACCTTGAACGAATAACCTGCTTGTATTGAGCACCTGCTATGTACTTGGCTCTGCTCCAGAAGCTAGAATGGAGTTTCTTCTCTCCAGAGATTCTCAATCTAATGTTGGGGGCGGGGAACAGATAAACAAATATTTAATGTGATTTCTGCACTAACAAGGGTACTTAACTGCACTAACTCAAAGACTCGGGTGACACTTGCAATCCCGTGGTGTAGAGGCTCCTCCCACTCCAAATAGAACAGAAAACAGTGGAGAAAAAGAAATGGCTTTGCATTTTGCCAAGGCTGATCGACCTGGGTGGGCACAGGGAACTTTAAACCTGATGTTGAATGTGCTGTGCCATCACGTAGAAAGAAGCCATTGGCTTTGAAACTGCTGTATCTCTTGGTGTCCCACAGAGATGTGGCAGTAACAGGATCCCCACCTTTAGCCTGTTTAGTGGCCCTTGGCATTAAGGAGACTGGTCTAGAAGACCCCAAAAGGAACATAAACCCTCCCTTCTGCCATGTGTTCTCCACTTCCTGTTTCTCTCTGCCTGCCAGAATCCCCCCACCTACTCTTCCAGTATCAGCTCAAGCCTGCCACCCTTGGCAGAATCATCCATTACCCCAGTACACAGGCATCTCTCCAGCTGTGGCCAAGTTATTCCTCACTATCTCCCATCTCACATGCTTATCTTACAACTTGACCTTGACACTCCTTCCATTGAGTGAAATTCCTGTCCCTGACTTTGACAGTGGACAGATCTTTGTTACTGCCCTGACCAATAGCATATAGGGGGAAGTGGTACTAAGTGCCCTTAGGATTGTCACTCTCAGGTCCAAATGCCACACATGAGGAAGCACAACCCAGCCCACAACAGGACAGACCACATGCAGGGACCACAGTGTTGCAGCTCACAGCCCACAGCCAAGGACTCGGCCAAGTCACTGAACATGTGGGAAGACAGCCTCCGATGACTACAGCCCCAGCCAACCAGTCTTGGCTTTGACTCATTCAGCTGAGGCTCCAGACATTGCATACCTCAAGCCCTATCAAACTCCTTGACCCACACAGAATCCAAGAACATAATAAAATGCTCTTCTTTTGCATCACTAAGTTTCAGAGCGGATTGTTATGCAGAAATGTACCTAGAACACCATTCAAAAAAACACATGCAGCATTTAAGGAAGACAGTCATTAGGCATGTGGAATTATTTTTTGAATGATTTGATTCATGAAGCCCTAACCTCCACAGGTGGAATGTATACTCCTTGACAGAACGCATTAGAACCTTGCGGGCATCTTCCCATGGGTGTACTAAATACCACATGCCCTGCAGAGTATTCATCAAGGAACCCCTCAGACCTACGCCCTCCCTGAGGACTGCCACATCTCAAAGACAGCGTGATCATCCCTCAGCTGTCCAAGCCAAACACCCAGGAATCCTGCTATATTCCTACCCGCACCACATGCAACCCACCCCCTACTCTTCCACCCCTGATGTTCATCTCCCGCCCTTCTATGCAGGCCCACCCCACCTCCCCAAGTTCAAACCCTCATCTTCTCTCATCCAGCACTACTGCTACTGCCTCCTTCCGGTCTCCCTGCCTCTAGTCCACAAGCCTCTGTTCTGCAAAGTGCCAGGCTGCCTTCCTAACACCCAAATACGATACACCATTCTCAAACTCCTCCCTGACTCCCTACTGCCTCCAGGGTAGAATCTACAGTGACTGGCAAGGCACGAGTGCCTTGTCCACGTGGCCCTGACCTAGGTCTCTATGTCTCTATCCTTATTTCCTGTCACCAGCCCTTCCCCTTGGGTTCTATTTTCTGGGTTACTCATCTGAACCAAAGAACAGAGAACATGATTTGAGTGGCTTTTTTTCAATTCTCCTCACAATGGTGCATAACCAGACCATTCAGGCTTAATTTATTCATTCTCATATTCCCTGTCTCTCTCTCTCTGCCTCCGTCTTGTCTCCTGGCTGAATGATCTTGCAGAAGCCTCTCTAGACTCTAGAGTTGTGCTCTCCTATACCATAACCTTTAGCTACACATGCCCATTTAAATTTAAATAATCAAAATTAAGTCCATAAATAAAATTAAGTAAAAAAAATTAATAACTCAGTTCCTCAGTCGCACTAGTCATATTCCAAACACCCAGCAGTCACATGTGGCTGGTGACCAATATACTAGACACAGCAGATCACAGAACACTTCTATCATTGCGCAAAGTTCTGCTGAATAGCGCTGATCCCTAGATTCTCAACTAAGAGTTGATCTTGAAATACAGTTCCCTATTTTCTCATCGAAAAAGCAGACTTTAAATCCCCATTACTTGTGTAGTGGAGAGCTAGCTTCTCCATGCCTGGAATTCATGCCCTCTCCTTCTGGGAACAATGTCCCTTTGGGGAACCAGTTTCTCCCCATGATGAGCCGTATGGTTCAGGTGGCATGGACCATGGCACTGACCCTATTCTCAGCTTGAGGAGCTGGCTCTATTTATCTTAAGCCAATCATCCACCCAAGCCCTATGGGACAGTGATGGGTTCAGGGAAAGACATGTTACCAAAATGGAACCAATGACAACCAAGATGAGTCTTGCTGGGGCTTCTGGGAAATAGAAGCATCCCCTTCCTTCCTCAGGAAATATCAGAAGAGACCCATGTCTTCTAAGTAATATGGACTGAAGGTGTGAGTTCTAGGAGACTATGACCATTTTGCTCTCTTGAAAGGAGAGCCCGAAGTTGCTGAGGTAACACAATGTAGAATCTGAGGATGCAGCCAACACTGCATAAGCCAGAGTAGAAATACTACAGGAACGTAAGTCCTTGATGATGGCATTTGAGCTGCGGTATCAAGCCTGACCTGAAGCTACTAACCTCTAGTCTTTTATGTCTAATCAGCCAGTAAATTCCTTCTGTCTCAGTTCATCCATGTTCTTAACTGTTACACCTGAACTACTCCAGCCACCCTTTAGGCCTCGGGTCAAAGTCAGCTCCTCCACAAGGCCCTCCCTGACTTCTCCGGACAGACTGTCCCTCCTTCTCAATGCATCCTAGTGTTACAGCAACTTCTTACTGAATTGGGATGTTAATATTTTGTATCTTCTTAGGACATCGTGAAATGCTTGAGAGCAAGTTTTGAACCTCTTGATCTTTCTTACAAAGAAGTAAACAAACACCACCCGACCTTATACATACTAGATGCTTCTAAGTATCTGTTAATAAGTAAATATTTATAGGATAAATGGTAGCCAGTGGATAAATTTCAATTAATAACAGTAATAGTAGTAGGACTACATGTCAACATCTACCTCCACTACGTCATTTCACCCTCAGAGCAGTCCTGTGAAATGTCACGACCATTATTCCCTTTTCTTTTAGGGATCAACCAGAGTCTTGGGAAGATTATGTAACTAAGCAAAGTTCCCATGACACATAAATGACAGTACTTGATATATTCTAACTGAAAAACAATGTGGCTGTTCCCTCTCAATGTTTCATATCCCACCTCCCTCCTGATTAAGGGTGCCGATGAATTCAGCAATTTCAGCACCATGGCAGCATGGTGTATACTAAATTCTATGCTGGCTAAGCCTCTGTCAAGGCTAAGTTCAAAATAACTGAACAAAACCTTCAAGATGGAACCACAGACTCAACCTTAAGCCAACTGTTTCTTCTTAGCTCAGTGGTTAAGGAAGACACGAGAAAGTGTAGGTCGGGCATGATGGCCGCATGAACGAAGTCAGCTCCCTGGGAGCAAGGACAATGACAATCCTTCTACAGTCTCCTTCTGTTCTCCTCACATCCAAGCTCCACCTCCACATTTTGAGTCACACTCCAAGCCTCCAGGCCACCTCCTGGCAGGGATCCTATGGCAGACTCTAGTTTTTCTTCTAAAATTGGAACTTTGACTCAAAAGAGTAGGTTCCATGTGGGTCTCAGGTGATCTGGGGAAAGGGAAGGAACACACACACACCCGTCTCCCACCACCCAGGACACAGAAAGGGTCCAGGTGCTCGGTATGGGGTATGGTTCTACTTCACAGAGTTAAGCCCAAAATTACAAGAAAGGGATCATTCAAGCAACCAGCATGTACCCACTATCTAAAATGTGCCAAGGGCTTCTCAGGTATTGTGGACATATGAGGGGAGGATGAAGCACCTACTGAGATAGGTAAGCGAGGGGGAGGCTGAGGGCAGGAGGGTATGGTGGGGGGAGGGTCAGAGAGAGAAAATGAGGTGGAGATACAGTTGTATAGTGTGTGTGTGTGTGTGTGTGTGTGTGTGTGTTTGTATACATATATACAACATACACATGCAACAGGTAAGAACCTATGTGTGGTTCGTGGATCACAGGAATCAGACACATTTAAGAAACTTATTTTTAAAATGCAGGTTCTGTTTCATCCCCTTCATGCACTGAGATCTGTGCCCAGAGGTGGGCTTCCCTCCCAAACTGCATTCGGGCTGCCAGCTGTTCAAGACCTCCGTTCCCAAGCAGACCAGAAATCACCTGTGGGAACCTCCCGAGGAGGCCAACCACCTCTTGGAAAGCTAGGTTTATTCCCACAACTCCAGTGACTCAAGCTGATCAAGAACTCCACAAGCAACCCCTCCAGGAGTACTGTCTGCAGGAAGGTGGCAGGAGGCACAGGACACACGGGAGTAGGGCTAAGGTAACGGTAGCCACAGAGCATCTGCTAATGACTGCCAAATGTTTGTTCCCAGCTGACCCAGAACAAGAATGAACCCATACTTTAAGGGCCTTGTGCCATGAGATCTGTGGGTCAGCAGAAGCCCAGCTTCCTTTTTACTTATGAGCATCACTGAAATTCTCCAGTAGCCTCTGATGACCCCAGCCCTGAGCAGCACTAGGTACAGCACAAACACATCCCACCCCAGATGGGACACCCAGCTGCCCAGCATGGCACGATACAGACACTGGGGCCTACAGCTACCACTGACAGGACATTCTTGTGCTGCTCATCTTCACAGCAAGGCCTGCACAGGAGAGCCCCCACTGGATGCTGAGGATGGCAGGGCCCCTCGCACATGGGCATTCTCAAAAAGCCTTTGTTGGCTGGATGCATGCAAGAGCAAAGCAACCCTTTAAAACAAGAAAAGAGCAAAGCACCCCTGAGCTCCTGGGGTGTATCCTAGTGTATATACTATTTAACAGAGAAATACCCTAGAGACTAAATGTCTAGTAGTTAAAGCCCAAATCCTGAAAGCAAACAGCCCTGGATTCACATTCCAACACCCCTTCTTGTGTGCTTCCCCAAGAGCCCCTCTCTCTACCTCTGTCCACAGGCACCCCGACCTCACAGGCCCTCAGTAAGGAACAAACAAGAAAACTGTCAATCAAGAACTCAGTGGCTGGCACATAGAAAGAAATTGGGTAACATTAGCTGGTATTAGAACTAACTCTGGAATGTTCCACTTCTCTTAAAAGATAGAGGAGAGAAAGTTGAGAGGTAAGTGGCAGGGGCTGGAAATTAGAGACCACTCTACATAGTACCAATCTGATGGTCCAAACAACCCCCCAAACCAGGGTCTGCTTTCCCCAGCATCCAGCTGGGGAAGCTCGGGCTAGAGATTCCATGAGTCACACAGTGCAGAGCTGGGATTCAAGTCCAGCTGGACCTCAAAGCCTCGCTCTTTCCTCAACACAACGTGATTTATAAAAGCCTCTGGTGGGTCTGGAAGGTGACTGAGCAGAAGTCAATCCTTTCCTGGCCCCATGGGCACAGCTAAGAATCCACTAAGCTCGTAAACGTCCTGCACACGGAACCTGGGACAAGTGTCATTAGTGTAATGTGGCGATTAGCTGGGAGGGAAAGGCAAATAAAAGGAAAACAATTAGCAAAGTGATGCAACTCAGTTCTATTCTTCCTCCTACTGGAAAGGATATCCACCTGGGTCTAAGACCCAATGCTGCGCTTGTAGGCACCGGAGCAAGGATATCCGAAAGCAAAAGACAGGTAGTTTATCCAGAAAGAAACATAGAGGGAACCAAGGCAGGACGACTCTCCGGCGGCCCAGCTTCAACAGAATATAGAAAAGCAAATTAACTCCTTTCTGAAATGCCAGGATATGATTTGAATTAGTGAAAATTAATTCTGAAGTTATGAAGTCTAAAGAAACAAGTATCCTCTCTACTGTATGCTGGCCCAGGCCTACCAGGGAATATTCTAGCAGAATGACAAAGCTATTTATGCCCATTCCTCTGCTAATTCCACTTTGGGTAATATACTTTTATATTCCAAAGAAATCATTCAAAAGTAGAAAAGAAAAAAGCTATTTGTATGGAAATGTTCCTAACACTGCCATCCCTCACAGGGGGGGGAAAAACAATTAAACAACCTAAATACCCAACAGCACAGACATATTCAAGCAATTAATAGCATATTCTATGATGGATTCCACATTGTTTCTACAAATTGAACACTGAAGCTACATACCTATATTAATACAGGGGGAAAATGTAGAAACATACTTAAGTCACAAATTAGAGCAAAGAGTACGCTGATGCTTATTATAGCTACATATAAATATGTATATCCACTGAGCAACCTGTTTGGTATTAATGAGATTATATTCTATGAAGTTATATACATAATGAAAAACTGTTTTTGTTTTAGGTATTGACTTAGCCTAAGGCCTACCTTTTTAAAAAGTATGTCTGTTTAATATGTAATTGTGGCAATGCAAATACATACCCCATTATAAATGGTCATAAATGACAATCAAGACAGAATATTTTTAAATGAACGATCATGATGAATCTACTTTGTATATCAATTTCAAATCTTTACTTATTTATATTTAAATGTATCCAAGAATGTTATGTTACAGGATCCCCAACGGCTGACTTCCACGTTGTTCTTCACGACTGTGGTTGACCATTATTAATCACTGTGGTTTACGTGACATATCAGCAATCATCGTGCACACACATCCTTCTTCTGCTAATACTTCTTCTGCTAATACTGCCTCTTCCTTGAGACTGCAAGCTTTTTGAAAATAGGGACTGCATCTTCCCATTTCTTCCATGTGTATCCACAGAGAGCATCTTTGAACTTATCATTCTCAGACTGGGTCTCAATTAGGATTTAATGATGAAGATAAAGAGAAAAGGAAGAATAATTATCAACTATATTTACAAGCTGTAATAATGCTGAAAGACTAAAAATAGGAGCTAGATAAGAATAATTAACTTGCTGTGTTTTATTTTGGCAAAGGTCTTGGAGCAAATAAGTGATTCTCCATACTCACTAATTGATACGTTGGATCTACTATGTGTGCCAGTGATACCAAGATAAATTAAACCTGGTTCTGTGCTGCCCCCAGAGTATTTCACATTTAGTGCATTAGATAGAGGAGCATACAGTAACAATATAAAGAGAGTGCTTTTGATGGCCGTCAGCATGAAGTGCTGTCAGCAGAGAGAAGGCTCTCTCGGCAGGCTTCCGGGAGGAGGACTGATACCTGAGTTAGTCCTAAGAGAATGAATAAGGGGAGGCCATAAGGAGACAGTGGTTGGTGGAGGGACAGGAAGGGAGCCGCGTTCCAGGCAAAGGAAACAATATCTACAAAGGCAGAGGCATGATGATTGGGAACAGCGAGAAGATCTCACACACAGGATTTGAGTGAGGGACAGCTGAGGCTGGGTCACCATAAAAGCCAGGTTTGAGGAGGGTCTCACTCAATTACTTAGGGTGGTGTGTGTCCTTGGAATAGGAAAGGTGGGCAGGAAGATGGGAGGTAAGAAACAGAAAGGGCCAGTGACACCTATCACTGCAGGTCGGGAGAGACAGCAGAAAGCATCTGAACACCGTCTCTGACATAAAAGGAAAGCTGGTTTCACGTCCTCAACATGCCTAGAGACTCAGAACACCACCACTCCCACTGCACAGAGTGACGAGCAACTTGGAAGCTACTCAGACAAGAGCGATTCTAGCAGAATGTTATGTGACTGAGAGGGAACACCGACCGATTTCTACTTGGTAAATGGCAAAGTTACTCTGGAATAGGGTGAAAAAAAATCATGCGTTTTCCTGAACTACTCATAGACACCTCCCCCCCCCAAAAGATTTGACTCACCCAGATATATGTTATCAATGAAAGAATTTTTTTTCCTGCTTGAAGAAACAGGTTTTAGAATATCTAAAATGTTGACGACAACAATAGAAGGAAAACAGCCTCTCTTTTTTTTTCAATAAACCCATGAAAATGTTGTTCCAAATTTTGTTTCATGGCAGAGATGGATTATATCCCTTTAACATAATTCTTTGCCAGCCCAGAGGGTCTTCAATGGAATATTCTCATTTGGGCCATCAGTGCCACCCACCCACAAAGAGAGGCCAAGGGGTACAGGAAGGACAAGCCAATGTGCCCGACCTTGAAGAAAAGAAAGCCTCTCTGCTCTGAGGATGTGTACTACGTTCACACCCAGTCACACTGGAAATGAGCTGATGCGGCCACAGAAATGGAATATCTCGGGTTCAATCATTCAACAAATCATGCTGACACCCATCAAAGGCACTCTCTTTATATTGTTACTTTTATGTTCAGCCACTGAGCCAGGTATGTATATTACTATATATGCATACACTATATAGAGAGAGGCATAAATAAGATGTCCCCGTTCTCAGGAAGTATTACCCCTATAGCAAAGATGAGACTCGTAAACCAAAGAAATGAATGTATAATTACAAATTACAATGACGTTTTCTGAATTAAAAAAAAATAGTAAAGGTGGTATCTGTCACATCCAGAGATCAGAACTGCCCTTTCTAAATAGTAAACGGATCAGGAGAAGTAGCTGGCAGCTTAAAGAGCAGAAAGAAAATCACAGCCCTCACAAGGAACAGTAGTGCTGGAGGCCCTCAGGCTGAAGAGACCTTGGCACATTTATGGAACCAAAGGAACGTCAGCGAGGCTGGCGGGTGGCAGATCAAAGCGGGTTGAAACGGGGAAGGGGGTGAAGTGGGCAGGGGCCTTGTAGAACATGAAAACAAAACTCCCCTAAGGGTAATTTTGGAGCTCAAGACCAAGCTGCCGGTGTCCTGGAGTTAGAGGTGGAGGCAGACCACGGCACTATAGAAAAGAAAGAGGTGGGTGCTTCCTTCTGTTGCTTCAAAAAAAAGACTTAAAATTCAGATTCCCACCTAGAACACCCTCATCAACAGGGAAATGGAGGTGAAACTGGCCCACATTTCCTCCCAAAGCCAACTACTCTGGCTGTCCTTTGGGACGCTCTGCATGGTGCCCTTCCCCAGCTGAGATTCCTGGGGAGCAGCACAGCGTCACCCTGCTATGTCATCCCCCAGCCCTGCCACAGGGCAGCCACCGGCCCCAGCTGCACCAAGACCACCTGACAGGAAGAATCTGGTTCTTGCCTGAATGGCTTCTGCTGGGGGCCGGGACACTCAGGCCCCAGTCTCTCCCATCCTTAAGCGCTCCAGGCACCACATTCATGACTCCTTGGAGTATTTCAACATGTGTATTGTTATTATTTAAGAAAACAAAACTTCTTATTTTTGGAATCATGAACCAGGAGTGGAGATGGAAAACAGAAAGGAAATCATATTTGAGTGGAAGAGGTTTTGTTTAGTTGCTATTTTAACTGAGATAACACAACAAAATCTAGGTCACACTTTTTTCCTACTGTTTTGATTAAATAAAAGAATTTCTAGAGCAAACAAAATCCTGGAAGAGGTGGGGACTGAGCTTGGGCTAGGATGCCCCACCTTCCCCAGCCTAGCACAGATCTGCGGGATGATTCTCCGAGAGAGACAGAAGTCTCCCCTCCCCCTCATCTAACCCTTGAGGCTGCTACTATCAGATTCATCTTTTCTGACGCACACCTCTCAGGCAGGCAACTCTCTTGTTCTCAAAGTATCAATCGCTTCCCTACCGACCAGCTAAGGCCTGTAGCCCTCATCTAGAATGCAAGGCCCTCTGAAGTCTGGCTCCCCCATCACCTCCCCGCACTACTGCCCTAAATGAACTTCTGCTCTCCATGGACTCCCGGCTTCAGAGTCCCCTCCAGCTCTCTTTCTTCCCTGTTTCACAAGGCTCATCCTCAACCCCAGTCCCTCCCCAGGGACCCAGTGACGAGGACAGAGAGGATGGATCTAGGTGGAATTTATGGCTCTACCACTGTAAGCTCAGTAACTTTGGGCAAGTCACTTCACTCTGCAATAAGCCTCAGTTTGTTCTTCTGTAAACCAAGTAAGAGACCCCTGCCTTTCAAACAACTGTGAGCAAGAAATGAGGCAAAGCACTATTCTTCCTTTGTGTCTCGTATCGAACTCCCCCTCTTCTCAGAAGCCAGCCTCTGCTGCCCCAGGCGGACCCCTTGCTCATGCGTGTGCACCTGCCACAGTAACCACCTGTCGCAGCGGTGACTGTGGGCAGGTCTGACCCCAGGAAGCTGGGGACTCTGAGAGCAGGTGCTCTGGCTTTCCATCTATGTAGTCCCAGGAAAGGAGCGAATAAAGGAACGTGCCAAACACCTGGCCCAGTCCCTAGCACACGAAATGTGCCAATATTTTCCCTTCCTATATGGGATTTTATTATGTTGTCTTGTGTTGGAATTGTTGTGTGCATGTCTTATGTCTTTCACTGCATTTTAAGTTCCTTGGAGCGACAGACATGTCTCAGCCATTTTTTAAAATTTATTTTTTTAAATTCACATATAGCAAAACTTACTTATTTTGGTGCACAGTTCTTTGAGTTTTGACAAATGCATCAAGTTGTATAATGACCCATCTTTGATATTTTTAGTACTCTCTACCTACTTTCTCTATATATAAATGTTTACCGAATAAGAGAACAAAAACTGAAGGAAGGAAACAAGAAACAAATACTTGTAGGAAAGTTTCCACAACGTCCACCCAGAGAGTTCTTGGATCACAGCAACTCCGGAGGCTGAGACTGTAAGGGCTCCACCACCTTTCTATGCAGCCATTCCTCAATACCCACCTGAACTCTTTAAGAAGTGCTTGTAGCCTCTGGCCCAGTACGTCCATTTCTAGGACAAAATCTGGACTAAACAATCAGATACCCACAATGGTTTAGGTACCAGGAAGGACACAACAGCACTGTTCCCAACAGCAAACTACCAGAAACAACACAGACACCAACAAGCAAGGAAAGATCCATTCTGGTACTTCCGGACAACAAGGTAAAATCGTATGCTCACGTTCTCATTTTAAAGTATTGAATAGAATGTATAATTGTGCCATGTCAAGTGTAAAATGCAATTTATAAAACACGATATATACTAGCAAATATTTTTAAATGAATATGCCTATGTGTATATTCTGTATAAAGACAATGTTAAAAATTTTTTTTATCTAAAGTATTAACCTAATGTTACAAAATACATGTTCATGTATGTTCGCATAATCATCAGTGCATGATCGTGGATTTTATTTTCATTACGTGTTTTTATATTTTCTGATTTCTTACAATAGATACTCCTATGTCTTTTACAATCAGAAATGTTATAAAAATAGACTTGAAAGGCCTTTCTTTCTGCCTTAAAAGTCTCATAACCTTTATTTCATCTCTAGATGATTCAGTGGTGGCTAAATTTTAACATTCAAGATGTGGCATATGGCTCTGCTTACATGAGAGTGTGCTTTCTGTCTGAAGCATGTTCAGAAATAACCCATCCCACTGGTGGGTGACACATTTCCTGCACACCCACAGGAAGTGGACCCCTGTGCCCAGGGGCCAGGACTGCCACCGCGGTGACATCAGGGGAACATCAGATAAAGCACACTGGGCAGGGTCTGGGACAGGAGGGGCTCATCCTCAACCACGAATAGGTACGTGTCTGCCCTTAACCTCAAGCGCTGAGACCATGCCTCATTCCCTTCCGCATCCCCAGCAGCTCGCAGCGTGGCCAGCCCACACAACAGACAACCACAAAATGCCTGTTAAAGGAGGGTGGGTGAGACGTGAGTAAGAGCTGGAAGGTGGAAGAGGGGAGATGTGCTCTAAAAGTACAGAGGGGTCCTGCTTTCCTGGAGGACACATGTGGCTGGCTGCCTGTAGTGTGACCCACCTGTCACATGTCCCGGCCCCCACGCACATTCCCAGTTGTGACTCTCAGCTTCTGTCATGGAGAGCCAGAAACTGTGACCCCATCATTTGAATCTGGGTTGGTTTTGACTTGTTTTGACCCCAACTAATATGGCAGAAGCAATGGTGCCCCGGTTCTGGGCTTGGGCCCCCAGAGACACCGCATTTCAACATGCTCTTTAACAGCCCTGCCTGCCTCGCCACCAGGAGCACAGGCCTGGGTTAGCCTGCTGGTTTGGGAGACACCCAGCTGACCACCGCCCAGGACGGGGGCAGGAGAACAGATGTGTGAGGCAGCCCAGCCAAGACCAGAGCAACAGACCAGCTGGGCCCAGCCCAAACTGCTGACTCACACAGTCCTAAGCCAATTACGTGTTTGTTTAAGATGCTGAGTCATGGGAGATGTGTGACACACAGACCTTTATTTCAGCTTTTAAATCTCTATTTATATATTTTAAAGGTATCTAAAACCCAGCACACTTAAAATGGAACTCTAGTGCTCCCTCCTGAAACCTCCAGTATTCTGGGAATGACATGATTATCCTTCCCATTGCTTGTGACAAAATTCTAGAAATCATCTTCAAATTCCCCCTCATCTTTTCCCACGTGTTTCTATATCCAATGTATCAAGTTCTGTTGATTTTTCCACCTAAATATTCGCCAATCCATTTACTTATCAGTCTTTATCACTAATTCTTCTCTAAGTTACCATCAATTCATTTCTCCTGTGTGACCTCTTACAAATTACTTTACTTCTCTGAGCTTCTGTTTCTTTGTACAACAGAGATAATACTAGCACCTGCTTCATAATGACATAATGCATCTGAAGTGCTCAGAAGAAGACCTGCTATAAAGTAAGCATTCAGGAAATGTTAGCTTGTTTTCCTTAATCACATAGCACACCAGGCCCATTTATGACGGAACTCAGTCTTCTCACGTGCCAACAGTCCCTACCATCTCACGTAACCTGGCGGCAATGCAAACCACCTTCACCCAATGCTCCATTCTCTCTTTGGCCTCCAGGCCTTTACACATGCTTTTCCCTTTATTTGGAATATCCTTCCCAGCCACGCATTACAGGTGAACTCCTATCCATCCTTCAAAACCCAAGTCATATTTTTACCTTCGTACTTTCAGCTCTCCCTGAGCCCTCCATACAGAGCTAAGCACTCCTCTAATCAGTCCCTCTTTCACGTTTCCTCGTGCTCCATACGTGCTTCCACTGATTCTCACATTATCATAACTTTCTTATTTCTACCCATCTCTGTTTACTGTTAGCTAGTTGGAGGCAGAAGCCATGTCCTTATATCCCGGGCACATAAAATAGTGCCTAGCACACAGTACGTGCTAAATCAATGCTTGGCGAATGGCAAAATAAATGAAGTTCCATCCTTATGTCCTCCACCACCTCGTAGAAGCAGAACATACCCTGAATCAATGGAACCAACTTCATCTAGAAGCTTTGGGAGTCTTAGTTCTTTCAGTGCCAAAGTAACTGGCACCCATGTGGAAAATATTTGCTGTCACTCCCCCACCCAGATTCCAAATTCTAGTTCAAAGCCAAGTGCCTGTCTCCCCGCCAGGGCAGCCCACAGCTTTACTGCAAATGTTTCCGTCAGCTCTCCTCTGTGCATAACCTTAGCTATATTATTTACCACCGTGAACACCATAATATGTATTTAAATATGCTGTAAAGGTCAGACAACTGAGCAGTACCCCTTCCCAGGAATCTGTTTCACACCATGGCAGAGTCAGGCCTTCCAGCATTCACTCAAAGCCAGAGTTGAAGGTAAATTATGAAGGCTTTTTTTCTGGTGTGAGGACGACCTCATCATGCATCATATTCTATGGAATAATAGCGATAAATCCATCTGTCACAAGCTGGGAGAACAGCAAGTGTTGGAAGCCACAGAATGATTTTAACTTCTGGGCTGTCACCCTCACATTCACAAAGTTCAGCTATAAAAATCAAGCTCAAGTTTAAAAAAAAAAAAAAAAAAGGATCAGAGAGATGGAGTAGGCGCTCAGTGGAGAGATGCTGTTCCCTGCCACCACCAATGGGAGATGCTCCGAACAGGCGATTCTTAAACTTCTAGAAGGCCGCTCATGTGGCCTCCTTCAGGTCTAGTTCTCTCTTTACTTTTCCTTGCCCTGAGCCTTCAGTTCAGCTCTCCTTAATTCAGAGGCTCAAAGAGTTCTTACGGAAAATGATGAAATGATGGGTCCTCTCTCCACAGGAACACACACTTAACGTACAATTTTCCACTCAATATCAGGGTGTTCATGGATCCCCTAAAGCCTTTCCACGGATCGAGAAACCCCAAAAACTAATTTGTTCTACATTATTCCTCAACGAAGACTGCAAAACAAGCGGTGGTAGGTTGAAGCCTCCAAAAACAAAACAGAACCCCCCCAAAACACACGCACGTGCGCACACACACACACACACACGCACACACAGTACAGGGAACTTAGTAAAGAGATTTTAGGACGAGATAGCTTCCTAAGATCAATAGTTCAGACTGTATGTCAGCTATACTTCAATTAAAAATTTAAAAGTCTCTTAAAAAGAGCAACAGTCCAGAAGTGTCTGTAAATGCTCCCTGGGGGTGCACATCCTGGGATGTTTTCCCAGCAGCATTCAGAATGCTGGAAGAAAAGGGTTGGGTTACAAGCTCTATGGAAACGGGCTCTGCCCCCAGAGCCCCAGGGATTCGGGGAGTTCTCCAGACTTTGTCATCAACTAAAATGGAAAGGTCTCAACAGCTCAGGGCAAACCTTACTCTGGTGAGCATCCCTTAGTTCTCTTCCATATGTTTTCATTATGAAAACCACAGAACACCAAAGACAATTTTGGGAAGAAAAAAATGTCATCCATCATCACATTACCTCTCCTAGCTTTAGGATTCCTTTCTTTTTTTTTTTTTTTTAAGATTTTATTTATTTATTTGACAGAGAGAGACAGCCAGCGACAGAGGGAACACAAGCAGGGGGAGTGGGAGAGGAAGAAGCAGGCTCCCAGTGGAGGAGCCCGATGTGGGGCCCGATCCCAGAACACCAGGATCATGCCCTGAGCTGAAGGCAGACGCTTAACGACTGCGCCACCCAGGCGCCCCTAGGATTCCTTTCTGGTCGGATGAAATGTAGACCTTTGTACAGACTTGTGATCTAGGACATGTGCCATTTTGAGCTACCTTTTTGTTTTCACCTAATCTATCATAAATGTATTGTCATTTTTCCATAAAGACTTCATAATGATCATTATTGTTATCCGGGAATATACTTTACTATGTTTCCTTTTTGTTTTAAATGTGATTTTTTTTTTTTTTTTTTTTTTTTTTTTTTTTTTTGCCATGGAGATAGCCTCTTTTCAATTTAGGGCAAGTTCTTAGGATAAATTCTAAGGTGTGGTATTACTGAATCAAAAGCCATGATCAATGCTATAGCTTTGGGTACAACCTGTCATACTGCTTTCTAAAACAATTGTTCTGATTTATAACGCCACCAGCATAATTATTCCAGTTTCACCCCAACTGAAGAATGTTCTAGAGCTTCCTCATTGTCACAATCAAGTGTTGTGCTGCTGTTATTTGAGGGCACTATCCATACTCCTATGTCACCTGTAACTAAGCTCCCAACCTCTCTATGCTTAGACTCAGCCTCTGGGCACACAGAAAATCAGAGGAGACAACCCAGAATGGTGGAATGACTTGGACTTAGTCATAAATATTCTGTTTATAATCCTAGCTCTAGTCTTCTTCTATTCAAGAGTACAAAACTGAAGCACAGGGACCATGGTTTGTATCCCCCTGATGACTTAAAGAGATCAGGTGCTCATTAGGTTTGGGTGGGCTGTGTAAGAAAACCAAATTACTCCCATGCAGCACCTAAGAATCAGCTAAGGGTGATAACTCATGGTTTGTCTTCCTCTATTTATCTACTTATTTAAACCTCCTTGTTTGAATGAATTAATGAAACTTCAGAGTGTCTGGAGTTGATCTTTTCATAAGGCACCCAGGAAGCTCACACCCAGCAGCCAGGCCGCCTCTAGTATTTCTGGTAGAAATCAAATCGGTTTGCCCAATTCATATGATGTGGCATCTATTCTGGCTTCCCGACTGGTATCAATTTTCCAAATCTTGTCCTACCTCTACCAGGAGCTTTGGTAACTTCTAAATATCAAATATCAATTTTTAAAATAAGTGCATTAGGGACACCTGGGTGGCTCAGTAGGTTGAGCATTGGTCTCTTGGTTTCGGCTCAGGTCATGATCTCAGGGACCTGGGCCTGAGCCTTGTGTCGGGCTCTGCACTCAGTGGGGAGTCTGCTTAAGGATTCTCTCTCTCCCCCTCCTCTCTTTCTATCCCTCTGCCCCTCCCCCCTAAAATAAATATTTTAAAAAATAAAATAAGTGCATTAGGATCCCACTTCCCCGATGCAGCTAAGCTCATGGAAAGGGACTACACTAAGCCTCAGTTGGTGGATTTTGCTGCCGATTATGTGACAGTGGTAGAGCCACTTGGTCTGTTTTAGCCTCTGTATCTGTACAATGGACATAACCATGCCTACCCCGCCTATTTCCAGGGCTATCAGAGTATACGAATACTGTAAATGAGGGCACCTTTATAAAAGTACCAGGTATGATAAGGAAGGAAGGAAATGAATATTCACTTTGTGTCCCTCCCATGAAGCAAGAACCATGAAAGAAACTTTCAACAACCTATTTCATCCTCTCTACAGTCCATATAAACAAGAATTTATGCACATGAAGGGAGAGCCTAGAAGAACTGAGTCCAAATCCTGATTCTGTCATTTAGTAGCTGTGTTGCCTTGGGCCAAGTCCCTTAACCTCTATCAACTGTCTCCTCAATGTTAAAATAGGAATGAGGAAAATCCCTGCTTCCAAGTCCTTGTTAGCATCAAATGAGATGCTCCATGTGAAAAAGCTATGAAAACCGTAGAGCACTAACCCATGTCAAGGTATTATTACTAAGATAACAGAATGCTTTATCCCAACAAGGTAATTACATCGCTGGAGGCAAATGGGAGGTGTACACCCATCAACGGGGGGGCTGACTTCCAAAAACAATTCCTCAGGTTTGATCTGGGTCCCAGCGCTGTGTGGTAAGCAAGGACAGATGGCTCTTTCCCTGGGGTTTGAAACCGGCTTTAGTTGAAGATGAAGAAACTCTGTGACAGCAGTAAATCTAGTCAAGGAGGGAGACCTTGAGCCCTGGAGGAGGGCCCTCCAAAGAAGAGCTAAAGGAGAAAATGATCAGGAACAAAATACTGCCTTTCATGAGAATTCAGAAGCAATAATGGGGTCACTCACCTGCAGTAAGAGCCTGAGTGAGTAAATGAGCCTGGGGAACCCACGCAGGAGCATCAAATGCATTCCTTATAAACAGCAACCCAGAGATACCCAGAAAAGGAGAGAGGTGATAAGGTGGAAGTAAAAAAAGTGCCAGTGATGGGTAGTATGGAGGATTACCAGAAAGTGCTTACAGCAGTGGTTTATAAAAATATTTTAGCCCATTCTTTCTTTAAAGGAAATCGATGTGGAAATCCAATGCATAAAACAAAGTAAAATCAAGGTGAGCTAGGTGAGGAAAGGTTTGCAGCTTGAATGCTCAGCCCCACAGCCCCTCCATCCCCCAAAGGCAGCCTCACGGAGGAATGTGAGGATGCCTTTGGGATCTGACAGTAGAGTCAGAGGGGCCACTGACTTAAGGGATGGGATCTGTGACAAAGACGACCAACTCTCGCTTCTCTTTCTCCCTTCTAGAGCTGAAACCCCTCCCACCACCTTTTAGTCTCCATCCAGTTAGAGATTTCATTTCCCAGCCTCCCTTGCAGCTAGAAGTGACTGTAACACTTGGGTTTTGCCAGTGGAATGTGAGTGAAAGCGGTGCGTGCTGTTTCTGAGTCGCTTGCTTAGAGCGAAATTGACTGCTCCCTTTCTCACTCACTACTGGCATTGACATGACAATGGCTAGCTTCAACCATGGGGAAAGGACAAACTTAGAAGCAAGCAGAGCAACAAGATGGAAGGAGACTGGGCCTCTGACTGAGCCTGTGGAGCAGAGTCCCCTTCCCTCCCTAGACTACCCACCTACACCTGGACATGGGAGAGAAACAAATCCCCATCCTGTTCAAGCCTCAGCACTCCGAGTGTCATGGTTACAGATCCACTATGATGCAACTAATCGAGTGTGTAAGAGGGAAGGAGAAAAAGTAGGGGGGGAAACCCTCAATTTGGTGCCTCCTACCACACCTCTGAGATCTTCTCTGAGCCCATGACTTGGCCCCAACACCAGAATGATGACCTCTTCGAAGACCAGAAGTTGTTCATAGCTTTGAATGGTAACAGATTCTGTTTATGCTTCATTTTTTAGGGAAAGCCATTCTGTAGATGGTCCGTAGGTCCCAACTGGACCTGGGGACTAGACTATGGCAGCACAGAGTTCCTTCCCTCTCTTCACCTTTGCTACATCTGGGCTTCAGATGTGGAGCTGGGATGTCACAGTGCTGCACATTCTTCACTTTTCAGCACTGCTGCCACCAGGCCTCTCCCGGAATGAGCCCACTGCTTTCTGGGGGAAACGTCAGTCTAGTATCTCATTCTTTAAATCCTAAAGAGATCTATCAGCTCAGGCTGAAAGTGGTATCTCAATCCCAAGAACTATTACAAGATGTTGAAAAACAACCGTTGCATAAACCCCATAAGTCCTAACTCGGTTATAAGTTCTACTCAGTTTCTATTCTCTTCTATTCTCTCATCTTAGATGATTCAGTTGTTAAATATAGCCAGAATCAGGAGATTTTTGGTCCTCCGTTCCCATCACCTGACAGGTTCACCCTTTCTTGGCTTCAGAGATCCAGAATCTTCGTGAAACCACTGTTAAATACTAGATCATTACTGAAAATGATGATGTTGAGGTGTATAAAAGAAACTTAATGCCTTGGAATATAAAAGCTATTCTAATCACTACATCTAATTACCAAGAAGAATGACTCACCAAAATATTTAAAATGTCTTAAAATATAATAAAGTGAAAAGAGAGAATGTGAGCAATTGCTTAGTGAGCTGGCAATGGGAAAATCTCAGAGAATACAAATCCCATTTTAGCATCAAAGAAGCCAGGATCTTTCAAAATCATTGTACGTTCTATTCTTATCCATGTTTAAACTTAAGACCTTCAGAAGTGAAACTTCCAAATTTTTTTAACAGGATCTGAAGCCTGCCCTTGCCATATACTACAATGGCACTGTAAGCTTTTACATATCTGTAAATTCATGTACAATTCTGGTGTTAGAACTAAACGTATGTTTCAGTGTGTTAGTTCCTCCTTTCAGGCTCTGCTTCAAAACATACATGCCCAGATGAAAGTCTTCAGATGTAAAAATTATCATCTCAGCAGATTTGTATCTACCCTCAAAGATTCCATTTGCACTGCACTGCAATACATAATTAATTCATTCACATACTCATTGTTTTTATGGCAGCATGAGTGACAGGCACAAAAGAGATATTAGCACAGACTGAGCCAATCAGAGAGCTGGACCTTTTACTGGTATATTTTTCACCCTCGAAAATATGCCCAGAGGGGGGCCTGGGTGGCACAGTTGGTTAAGAGTTCAATTCTTGGTTTCAGTTCAGGTCATGATCTCAGGGTCTTGAGACCGAGCCCTCTGTCAGGTTCCATGCTCAGTGAGAAGTCTACTTGGGATTCTCTCTCCCTCTCCCTCTCCCTCTGCCCCTCCTGCCCATGTTCATTCCCTCTCTCTCTCTCTCTCTCTCTCTCTCTCACACACACACACAAAAATAAATAAATACATAAATCTTTTATATATACATATATACCAGAGGTAGGCATTTTTATTCCCATTTTACAAATGAGGAAATTATGGTTTGAAAAGGTTAAAGAATTTTTCCGAGGTCAGAATCAAAGATCTGTCTGGCTGCAGATCCTGTCCATTCCCCCACACTATTTCCCTCCAGGAGGAGGGAAAATGGAAAACAAATAATAAAACCTATGGTGCCTTAACCTACTAGCCCTAAGCTCCAAATGAGACAGGTGTTCTTAATTTCCCCATGTTTACAGATGAGGAAGCATGGGTATGGACAGATGAAGTGACTTCCCCAGATGACACCAACAATAAGTGGTGAAAATGCACCTTGAACCCAAGGCTGTCTGGCTATACCCCTTGCCACTACGTTAAAGCTGTCTCCCTCTACCAAAAGAAGTGAAAATACACAAATTGAAAATGAGCAATGACACAGTCACCAATTTCTACAAATTTAGGAGTAGGAGGAGTCAGTCCTGGCTAGCTGAATCAGGGAATGCTTCATAGCAGAGGTGCTTTTTTGAAACTAGTAGCTTAAGATGGGGGTTAGCCTCACCATCAGAGTAATCAGGAATGAGGAAGGAAATTTATACACACAGGTTCTTTCAGCGACTGACTCGGTCTAAACCAAAAGTCCATGGTTTACGTTCACTCTTGGTGTCATACAGTCAGTGGGTTCTGAAAGTTGCATAATGATACGTACACACCATGACAGCATCATACAGCATCTTTGCACTGCCCTAAACATCCCTTGTGCTCTACCTATCCCTCCCTGCTCACCCCTGGCAAACACTCATCTCTTTACTGTCTCTATGGTTTTGTCTTTTCCACAAATGTCATAGAGTTGAAATCATAAGTATGTAGCCTTTCAGATTCGGTTCTTTTACTTAATAATATGCCTTTTAGGTTCCTGCATGTATTTTCACAGCTTGGGGCTTGTTTCTTTTTAACACCAAGTACTATTCCATTGTATGGATGTACCACCGTTTATTTTTCCATTCACCTACCGAAGGACATTTTGGGTGCTTCCAAGTTGTGGCAATTATGAACAAAGCTGCTATAAACATCCATATGCAGGTTTTTGTGTGGACATATGTTTTCAACTCATTTGGTTAAATACCAAATTTTGCTAAATTGGATGGTGAGAGTATGTTTAGTTTTCTAAGAAACTGCCAAACTATCTTTCAAAGTGGAGGTACCATTTTGCATTCCCACCAGCAGTGAGCGAGAGTTCCTGTTGCTCCACACCTTCTCCAGTATCTGGTGCTGCTGGTGTTTTGGATTTTCGCCATTGTGATAGGTTTGTCGTAGTACCAAAGTTGCATTTTTAAAAAGAGTCTTCCTGTGATTCTCCTGCAGATGGCTTGAGGTTGAGAAGTAGGAACCTTAAGAAAAAGAAGCCTCTACCCCAGCTTGCAGTTTCTCATGTGAGGGTTACCAAGGCTGATATTCAGCTGGTACTCACTAGTATAGCCCTGCCAGCTCAAATATTGACATAGTCCTAGGCCCATTAAGAAAGTGCTATTGCTGCAAGCCCTCCCTACATCCCACCACCATCCAAGTAGCCCCAAACCCACTGCTTAGACCTTCAAGCATTTCTCACATCCTGTACCCAAGGAACTAAGGCTTGGCCCTGAGAGGACCTCTAGAACTCTGCTCTAGCAACAGCCAGGGTCCTTCCTGACTGATCAAGCCCAGTCTCTGCAAGGTTATTAAATATTTCAAATATCACCCCTGGGGTTACCCTATGAGATTATGTACTGTTTCCCAAACTTTCCTGATAACTGTAAACACCTGCTGGACTTGTTAGAAATCAGGTCCCTCCCTCAGAATCACTGATTCAGTTAGATCTGGTTTGGGGCCCAGAAACCCATATGTGTGTTTTTGCTTCTTCTTTTATTCAAACATCCAAGGTGTTGGGTTTTGGTTTTGTTTTTGTTTTTCAATCTCCCAGGGTGATTCTTATCTTTGGGAAAGTTTTGCAATTAAAACAAAACAAAAAAAAAAAAGCAGTGGGAAGAAATATTTCCACCCAGGCTAGAAAAATTCTTCTAAGAAAAAAGCAGCTAAGTTCCCAAAGCATGGATTTTGATTGTAGAGACATTAATGAGAAATGTGAAATTCAAATCCTAGTCCTACCTTGCCTGCTATGTGACTTTGGGCAATTGATTTAACCAGTATGAAGTCTTACCTCTCTGAAGCTACAGTTTGCTGTAAAGGTTAGGTGAAATAAATGTATGTGGCCCATAGGAGTTAGACAAACAATTACAGCCAACATTGTAAGTACCCAGCACACTTGTGGACTGTTTCTCAATTAAAAAAAAAAAATCAGCCTTGATTCAGATTCAAGGTTTTGCTACCTTTTTCACCGCCACAAAGTTGGCCAAGGTTGGCTTAACAAACAGTATGGCTCCATCAAGCCCATGTCAAATGTGGCTCCTTTGATCTTATTTATTCAGTGGACATCCAACCCACATCCATGTTTGCTTTAAAATATGCATTTAGAAGGAAAAAAAACTTTGATTCCATTTTGAGTTAGAAGACATTTAACTCAAGCAGTGTCACTGGTCACTAAAAGTTTCACTGTACAGCCTTCTTACTTATGCTATTATTTTTCTTTCTATTTTTACAGCAGCAAATATTCTTGGCCCAGCTTCTTGCTTTGTTCTAAACTGAGGAATTAAGAAGGGGGGATGCCTCTTTCAAAGAATTTCACCCCTCCTAAAGACAAAATGATTCTTGGGAATCCCAACCCAGCCCATGTCATTAGGGATGAATGCCACCTTGTCACAAGTGCTAGGCTGCAAAGAGTAGAGAAATGGGGAGATAATGAAATTACTGAACACTCAAAGTGTCAGAGACTGACAGGCTGGGGCCATCCATCACCAATTATATGAGGCATTAACATGCTGCTTTCCTATCCAGGGACAAAGACAGCAACAAGAATAGTAAATAGTCTGGAGTGGGTCTGTGCAAGAAACCAATAATTTAATGACCTGACAACCAGCCAATACCCTCAAAGTGTGGCCTGCCTCTGTCCTAGGACTTATATTACACCCAGCACCTGCTCCTTGAATGATACGAAATGTCGGTGTTTCCTAAACTTCAATCTTTCCTTCCCTACCTACTTTGCAAGCTACATTTGTGTGACAGTTGTACTAAATGCACATATTTCTTTAAATTGGCTCTTCTTACTAAAATTAATTGATTTCAAAAGAAAACTTGGTATTACTACCAAAATGGAAAATCTATATCACCTGCCATAAATGCAGAGGAATCATGAAAATAATTGCAAAGCAAGGAAAACAAGGTCATTAAAATCTAGCCAATACTGTCCCCTGCTGTGGGCTCTGAGACTGAAACCACCATTTTTTGTTAAAATAGGAGACTATCAGGTGTTAGAAAGGTGTTAAGACACACTAGCCCCAAACTGAGATTCTCTCCTTGATGTTCTAAACGGATCAAAAGCAACTTGAAAAGAATTAAGTATCTCACCAAATCAGCCAATGCTACTCACAGCCACATCCATGCACTAGATGAACTCCCACAAGTCTCACACTTCAGAAAATACTACTAAGAGCTCTGGCTACAGACGGTATGGCACTGACAGGCTTTTCACAGATACAGAACAAACTATGTGAATCTCAGACCCTGCTAAATCCAAATGTGAAAAAACAACAATACTCCACCCAGCTAAAAGGTAGACAACTCATGGAATCCCTCCCCAAGAACGTTACTAGGAAATATCTTAGTTTGTGATCCTTTCCTACTTTGGATCCAACCAAAAAGGTTCAGCCAAAGCCACACCACCACTCAGGAGGGTTCTCAGTCCAAAGTAGGGCAAGGAGGCCTGACTGATGGCCTGGCCATTAGGCACATAACTCATATTATGAAGAAAGCTAAAGCTGGTAACTAGAGCCTTGAATCAGGAAGCCAGGATCAAAGAAGTGTTATGGTGGCAGGTAAGACTTGGAATTGGTCTAAGCTGCAGGAATTGAAAAGCTCCAGTTAGCTTCTGGAATCAATCCTTGGGACCACAGGAGCTGTCCCTGGTGCTGTTTAGACTTCTGTACAAGCAGCACTAGGTACAGCTCCTGTGGTTCCCAAGGATTGATTACAGAAGATAACTGGAACTTTTCAATTCCCAGTAGAACTGGTCTTTTCTAGCTACCACCAACTCTTTTTATATACATACATACATATACATATAATGCTTTATTGGACACCTCATATAGGTATCAGCAGGGCATCTGACCGGCCCTTAGCACTTTGAAAATTGGGGAGAACAAGGCAATCAATACTAGCTTTAGCGGGCAGAGGCAGGAATGCTGATCATTCTACATTGGGTTATGCCATGGAAAAATCATCTCACACTCACACAGCTTGAAACAGCCATCAGACATTCTTATAGGGAAGAACCAATTGTCATTAACCAAGCCTAGAAACTAAATTCATTTTACATACAAGCAGAAAGTATTTTTCACAGTATTAATAGACTGAAATTTCTAAGCACATAAGTACCATGTAGGTTATAAGAAGACTGCCTTTTGTTTTATAAAGGATTTTACAAAAAAATGTTTGCCATTTTTAAAAAATCACGTAGTAAATGGCAACACCATTCAAGTGTTTGTATTGCCAATACCACATACCTGTATCAGTCTGCTTTTGTAGCTGCCTCTCTGTGATTCTAGGTATAGGAGCAAGCAGATGATGACTTCATTACATCTCCAGTGTAGTCATACCCGAACATTTATTGAAATACATGCTATTTAGTTATAAATTACTCCCCGTTTATTTCTCCTTTATATTAGAGTCAGGGCATTATGTTGATTTTAATTATGTGTGTAGGCAGGTTACATTATCTCTGAATTTCATTTCAGTACTATAAAGTGAGTGTTTCAAAATATTTGTTATAAAAAGGGGGAAGTGGGTCTGATAAGACTGAGAATACTGTTCTCAGTGATTGGCCCCATTGTGGTTTGTCTTCACCGTTTCTGTAACCCCCATCTAGTCCATGAAGGACCCTCCTTAGGGCAGAGAGAAACAGGATCCTCATCCTCTCCAAGCCCTATGCGGGTGTTAGGCTATGACATCCACAGGGACAGGCTACTTAGGCAAGGAGTTCAATGTCAGTATAGTCCCTCCTGAATCCCATAGCAAACTTCTTGTCCTGGCAGCAAAATCTATAAGAAGGGATGGAGGAGGGTGTTGTCTATTGAAGTAACTTTCTAAATCCCTCCTCATCAACTATATGCTAGATAATAATATCAATTTTCTCTCTCTCCCTCTCTCTCTCTCTTGCACATAAACACACACACACACACACACACACACACTCACTCACACAAAACACACACACACAATCTACCTTTATATCTCTCCCTGATCTTTTGTTAAATTCTGATAGAGATTCTTTTGGTCCATTTCCCCTAGATTCCTGTAGCTACTTCACCTTGGAACTCTCAAGCCTCTCCCACCCCAGACCATAGCATCTGTTCTGAGCCCCAGAGCCCCCTTTATCACTGTTTGTCTTTCCCAACAACAGCAGCCATTTGGCTCTTCACCACTTTGGCCTCATGATAAAAAACATCCCAACCATCAACCCTTGAAGGAAAACAGGTGCACAGGGGAATACCCCATACTCCAAAGAGCTGATGAGCAATACATGTATGACATTTTCAAAACCAATATCCCAGACACAACACCTGATGAAAATATGGGCATGAAGTCTGACAGCAAAACAAACTATTGAGAATCACAACTGTTCCAGAAATTCAGGGATGAATGATACAGACAGGGAGATCTTAGAACTCTTCAGAGGTAGCTGCCAAGAACAGTGGCAGCTGCATATTACTTAACCCTGGCCTAGAAACAGAGGTGAAAATTCCAGTCATGACCCTCCTAACACTCTGCCAGCATCTTCTCCAGCTTTGCTATTGCTGCCCTGCTTCACTCCACCCCTTAAATTTTGGCCATTGCCAGAGTCCACTGTCAGCTCCCCTCTCTCTCCACATTCCATTTCTGGGAAATTTAATCCACTATGACAGTTTCATTACCACCTAAGTGCCAGTGGATCCAAACCTTCCCTTTTCCATCCAGACCTCCTTCCTGCTCTTTAGTCCTATAAATCCAACTGTCTCCTAGAAAAATCCAACCTTTTGAACCACCAGTACTTCAACCACAATATATCAAAATAATACACATTCTCCTCCCATCTCTCTCCTGCTAAATCAAATCCCTGTTCCTACCTGTATTCCTGTCTCAATTAGTGGTCATCACTGCCTTCCCAGCACCCATAAGAGAAGTCTGATGGCCATTATTACTAACCTAACCATTCCCCAAACTCATGGCTAAGTTCTAAGAACCCTATCTTTGCAATGATAATGTATTACTGCATCCTCAGTTCCCATGATGTCAGTTCAGATGTTTCTCATCTTTCACCTGGAAAATGGTGATGCCACGGACTTGCACTCATGGCTCTTCCCCCTCAGAGCCTCCCACCCATCCCCCAACCTCCTAGCACTATGATCCTATTAAAGCATCTAGTCAAATCTCACACTTCGCTCCCCACCAAGCTTTTAATGGTCACCCGTGGTGCAGAATCCAAGTTCATCAACACAGCCCTCCATGACTGTTTACCTTTCAATCAGGAAGGAATAGAAGCATTTGAATCAGACCTGAAGTTGAATTATAGGTTCACAGATTTCTGGCTGTGTGACCTTGGACAAGAACAAGAGTGTGGACTCATTATTTCAATTACCCTAATTGTAGAGTCTGTGTTTATTGTATATAAAGTTCAACTTCCTATTCATCCACTTTAGGTAAAAAAAAAAAAAAATGCATCTATAGGAGATGGGGTTATGTTATCTGGCATTTAAAATGACTCACTTCTACAGTGATAAAAATCTTGTCTTTTATCAAAAATGGAGATAATGATGCTTATCCCAGGTTTGTTGTGAGGATTAAAAAGAGAAAAAATACATGTCTATTACACATATACACATATACATTTATATATAATTATATACATATTGCATACACAGATAATTTACATAAAATTATATATACATATTAAAGATGAGCACATACATTTATTTAGAATTATATATACACACTGTGTATATACCCATATATACATATGCATTTCTACATATGTACATATATTGTATGTATATATATTTCAGCACAAATTCCAAGTCTCCTCTCCTTCTTTGCCCAGCCATGATACTGATGTGGGAAAACTCATCAACAGAGAAACTTGGGAAATCAATCACCCAAAAATCACTCAGATTCAAAGCAGGGACAGAGCTGTTGTGAAAGACCCAAGGAACCCACAGTCTACCTGAGGGTAGAAGAACAAGAAACAAACAAAGAATAACACACAACCTACAAAATGTAGGAATTTTTAAAGGTAGGCCATGTAAGTCACAGTCATTAGAAGTTTCATGAAGGAGGCTGCTTCTAAATAATCCTTTTTTGAAGGAAATAATAACTGTGAAGGAGAACTGTAGCCACCCTGATACCAAGAACTCTTAGAAGTTCACTTTCTAAAACAGGAACTATTGCCAAGACCATCAGGACAAATGTTCACTGCATTTCCTCTCATCGCCAGGAATGGCACAAATGCTATGAGCAACCCACAGGGAATAAAACACTCACTGCCTTCAAGGACCAAATGGTCTTATAAAGCCGTTAACATGCTTAACTAGTGAAGCAAAGCAGAACGGGATGCAGTGGAAAAGAGAAAACAACCACGTGCCACAGGAAGATGAGACCCGAAGTGGCATTAAGGCCACACCTTACAATCTGGCAGTGGCCAGCAGGGTCAGTGTGGAAGCGCCATCATGCGTTCTCCACCTACTTCCCGCCATGCCCTCTTGCCCACATACCTCTAACACGATAGGCCTATGATGTTTCAGGGTTACTCTGACTTTCTTGGGCCCTGTGTCTTGAATTAAGACCAGAATTATTACCAAAACATGAGCTTCTCTTTGCAGGGAATGCAGACATTGGTCCAGCTTTCTCTATACGCTTATGCGTCTCATCTATTCCCCTCCCTTCTTTCTGATTTGATTCCAAAGCAGAAATATGACAACTCTGTAGAAGATTATAATCTCTGGCTTTGTTATGGAAAGAGGTCCAGAAAATATGAATATCTGCTCTGAACACAGCCACCTAACCATTACCAATTTGGAGAACTCTAACTTTCCCAGAGTTACAGAAACTCTAGATGATCCATTATGCATCAACAGAAGAGCTTCTCTGCGTACAAATGATGAGAGAAGAGCTAAGGGAGACACCTGGCATGAGACCCTGTGTGTCTGCAGCTGCCCCAGCTCCTGACCACATCAGAGTAGCATGAATGTCTCTCCAAGTCTTCCTATGTCACCAAAGCACAGTGGCCAGAATGCAAAATCTTAGACTCGAAGATTCCCATGTTTCAAGTTGAGGGCCAAAGGGGTAGCTTAGAGTCCATCCTTGAGGAGCATGGATGTCAAAAGAATGAAGTGCCTTATCCACCCAAATCCAACTCAAAAAGAAGGTTCACATCTCCAAAGGCAAGGGAAACAAAAGCAAAAATGAACTTTTGGGACTTCATCAAGATAAAAACCTTCTGCACAGCAAAGGAAACTGTCAACAAAATAAAGAGGCAACTCACAGAATGGGAGAAGATATTTGCAAATAACACTTCAAATAAAGGGCTTGTATCCAAGATCTATAAAGAACTTCTCAAACTCAACACCCAAATAATCAAGTCAAAAAATGGGCAGAAGACATGAACAGACACTTGTCCATAGAAGACATATGAATGGCTAACAGACACATGAAAAAATGTTCAACATCATTAGCCATCAGGGAAATTCAAATCAAAACCACACTGAGACATACCACCTTACACCAGTTAGAATGGCAAAAACTAACAAGTCAGGAAACAAGAAAGGGGAGCCCTCTTACACTGTTGGTGGAAATGCAAGTTGGTACAGCCACTTCGGAAAACAGTATAGAGGTTTCTCAAAAAGTTAAAAATAGAGCTACCCTATGACCCAGCAATCACACTACTGGGTATTTACCCCAAAGATACAGATGTAGTGAAAAGAAGGGCCATATGTACCCCAATGTTCATAACAGCAATGTCCACAATAGCCAAACTGTGGAAGGAGCCGAGATGCCTTTCAACAGAGGAATGGATAAAGAAGATGTGGTCCGTATATACAATGGAATATTACTCAGCCATCAGAAAGGATGAATACCCACCATTTGCATCTGAACAGATGGAACTGGAGGGGATTATGCTAAGTGAAATAAGTCAAGCAGAGAAAGACAATCATATGGTTTCATTTATATGTGGAACATAAGGAATACCATGGAGGACATTAGGAGAAGGAAGGGAAAAATGAAGGGGGGGGATCAAAGGGGGCAATGAACCATGAGAGACTATGAACTCCAGGAAACAAACTGAGGGTTTCAGAGGGGAGGAGGATAGGGGGATGGGTTAGCCTGGTGATGGGTATTAAAGAGGGCACGTACTGCAAGGAGTACCAGGTGTTAAACGCAAACAATGAATCAAGGAACACTACATCAAAAACTAATGAAGTACTATATGGTGACTAACATAACATAACAATAAATAAACAAACAAACAAATTTCAAAAATAAAAAACGTTCACAAAATGGCCACTCCACATACCATTGATCACCTCTGGACTACCACTGGGCTAGGCATCTCTCCTGGGTGGTTTGAGACCCTTAAACTCCACTGAGCCTCTCTTAAATCATCTGTTAATGGAGGCAATATCCTAACGGGCATAAAGGCAGGGGGCTAAATCAGATGGCTTCTGGAGTTATCTTCCAGCTCCAACTCATCTGCATAGCAACCAGGAAAAGGGAAGGCTGTTTTCCAAGTTTGACAATGGGTTATTTTATCCCAAGTTTGAATAGATACATGCTTGTTCGTAGGGCTCTGAGTCCATATTGCCTCTAGTACTCTACAAACACCTGCAAAGTGCCCATTTAAAGGAAGGTGTGTCATTGAGCCCAGGGTCTGCCTGCAGCCCTCCACTCCACCACAGCCTCCCCCTTACTTCAGAAAGCCCTGTCTCAACCTTTCTGAGACACACCCACTACTCCACTGACCTTGCTTTGAATAGCTCATGCATATTCTTTCTTTAGATCTCAGCATTTTATTCCCAGCTGTGGGGGGCTAGGGCTAGCTCCAGACTCTCCCAGTCCTGCCTTCATCTATCACACAACTGGCCAGGAGAATGATGCCATTTGTAGACTACAAAACAGATCAAGAACAGAGTTGCAGGAGTCTCCATCTTTATGCAAACCGGAAGTGTCATCTTGTGAAGATCAAGCAGCCTTCAGGACTTCAATTTCCTCATCCTTAAAACAGGGAAGAGAGGGTTGAATTTGGTTCATTCAGTAGAGATCCCACATGCATTATGCAAAGAACCATATTGATTCTGCTAAAGGTAAATGCCACTAGTACTAAGATGACATTTTGCTCATCTAAGTATCCCCCTCTAGCACTGGGAGTAGTATATAGTAAGCAATCAGTAAAATAGTTGTTAAAATGTCAATCACCAAGTTATAATCTTTGCCTTCAGAGTACTTAATATATTTGTAGAAAAAAAAAACTGGACACAAATAACCATCACAGAATAAAAAGTCAGCACTAACAGAGAGATCAGCAATGAAACACAGTTAAATCCTAAGAGGGAAAATTGTTTTCATCTGGAACATCCGGGAGAGCTTCAGGGAGGAGGTGGCACATGAGCCACTAGATGGGAAAACTATTAAACTCAGAGACAGGGAAGGGCTGTCCAAACAGTGGGAACAAAGGGACCTTTCAATGGCAATCAGTCTACCTGGGGATTCCAACTCAAGACCAGAGATTTTTCTCTCCTGCTGTCTTAAAAAGAAACTCTGTCCTTTTTTCTTTTCCTTTTCTCTGGCCTTCTTTCCAATATAGCTTATCTTTTGTTCCTCCTTCACCTACTTCCCCAGCCACTGCAAACTCCTACCAGAAGTGGTTTGTTAATGTTCTTCCTTTCTTTTTGTCAGCCCTAAGTTAATGGGCTTCTGGCTAAATACTTGAATTTATGCACCCTACATTGTCTTTTCAGCACCATTTTCAGTAATTTATAGGAACTGCTGTCTGCTGCATTGTGTTATTTAATACTGTGGATGGCTTTCGAATATAGTCTGCACAGGGGTGCTTCTGTGAGGACAGAAGCAGTGTTATATGGAACCTGGATGGGCTCTCGCTCTCCTGTTCTGGGGAAGAAACTCCTGCATGGGTGAGTTACTGAGGAGAGTTACGGCAGCCTTGGCACAGAATCCCTGAGTCATGCCAACCCATTAAGAAGAGACAGGATGAGGGAGAATGTCCTGAATTATCCAACAAAGTTCGGCACTGGGATCGCCAAGACCCCTACTAGACAGAGAAAGCCAGACAGAGGAAACATCACTCCACAAGTCACACAACCATATATTCTCTTTATGGGGGTAGCAGCAGAGGGCTCAGAGCAGGACCGACCACGTGTTCACCTCCACATACAGCTACACTTTCAAAGGGCAACCATTTTCTTCTTAATGCTATCAAGTTCTTGTTCTGAATTCACACTGTGCTAAGAATGATTCTATTCATTTACTTAATTTTCTCAGCAAATCTGTTCTAGTTTCTACATTTCCTGGCAGAGAGATATGCCCTGGGAAGAGAGCTTCCCAGTTGCAACACTATATCCCACTAACACCCTGCATGACCTGGGTTTTCGAAGAAAAGCCCAAGGTAAGATTAGCCTCTGCCCCGGGTAAAATGAACATATCCTCGCCCTCCAGGAATCTGATGTCCAAGAGAAAAGAGAAGATTCATTTTTCAATAACTTGAAGCAGAATGCATGGAGATGTGAAGAGTCGGGCTACCTCCCGGCTACCTAGCCAACTTTCCCCCACAGACTCTCCATGTCAGTGCCCACGAGTATACTTTCTGACTACCAAATGTGCAGGCCAAGGCATTACTGGAGGAGGAAAATGGGATATGAGAGAAAGGTTCAGGACAGGGTAGAACCCCCCAAACCTTGAACAAGGTATGACCTGCAGATTATTTTCAAGCTGAATTTAATTTATTTTTTCCATGCCACTCTGGTTGCCAAAAGCCTTACCACTTTCACTGCCTCCCTTACTTGGCAGTTTCAAACACTTACGTTACCTCTTTGACCCCTGAGATTCACAGGAAACTCTGAGAGCCCTGAGAAACAGACCCTCCACGCCAACCTTGCTGAAGAATACCAAAACATTGGCAGAAAAGGCAGGGAGCCCGGGTGGTGGAAACAATGATGTCATTAGGAGGGAAGTCAGAGCTTCTAATAGATGGCACATAACAAATCGGTGTGGTATAAATGCAATTTATGTGGACCATAATGTACTCAATTCATCCCCATAAATGAAGGTAAAATCGTACCTCACCTGACAGGTTCTAGTTCTTACTTATCATTAGCAGTGATAAATCCCACACAATAATGGGAGTTCCTGGAGACAACTTTTCATTTCTGGGTAGCTTCGGTTAGTCACGTTCAAACCACAATTTGCTCATCCTTCCAAAAGCAAACCTTGCTAGGCATTATTAGATTTCAAATTCATTTTTTAGCCTTAAGTGATTTTTGAGAATGTAATACAAGCACATAGAAAAAAATAATCTAGAAGCACTAAAGGTCTTCTACAAAAAACTTTCCTGCCTCCCCTGTCCCTTAATCAAGTCCTTCCCCAGTAGCAAATAATATGACAGATTGCTTGCAAGTCCTTCCAGAGATCACCCTTTAGACACTAAGGACCTATCCATAGCTCACACTTTGAAACAACAGGAAGAAGCACACTAGCTACGCTGCACTGCACTTCATTCTTCTCATTTCACATGATACCATGGATCCGTCCTCATCAGTGGCAATAAAATCTTCCTCACTCCTTTTAACAGCTGCGTAGTATTCTAGTGTGTGGATGGACCATAATTAACTTAACCAGTCCCCAACTGATAGATATTACGGTTATTGTCCCAGTCTTCTGCTCCCACAATGTGGCAATAAGTGGTCCTTTGGCTCCATTTTCATTTTCTTTCAATGCAACCACTGCCTGATTCCATTTCCCCACCTTCTTCACCTAGATTCAGGAGCCTACCTGAGAGACAGAGCAAACACCTCTGCAGAGCCGTGGTTCTCAGCAAAATGAAATAAAATAAAATCCTCCCTCCATGGGCCCACCTGGAGGGTGGTACAATGAGCGGAGTCTGTAAGAATAATAAATCTCTCTTGACATAGGAGCCGGGAGGAGGGTGCCCAAGCCACAGCGATGGGCTTCTCAGTTTGAGATGTCAACAGGCTATATTGAAAGCAGAGAACGGTGCCGTATAAATCTGTAATTGCAACCCCATTCTCACAACGGAATGCTGCCTGCTTGTAGTTGGTTCTCATTACCTGCTTACAACTGTAATTTCTGGGTGGTCTTTTTCCTTTCCTGCACTGCAGTTTTCTGGGGATTCAGAGCTGGAGAGTGGTGTTAGGCATTTCTAAAAGGAGAATGGAAAGGTACCAATTATGGAAAAGTGATTTCTTCTTTTGAATCCAACTGCTATGAACTTCATTGCCCCTCTTCAGGTGAGAACATCACAACCTGGGGCTAAGCAGAAATCGTTTCAGGAAAAGAAATCCCACCTGCCCATCCTGTCCAGGAGCATCAGCTGGTTAGGCTGGATCATAGCTGAATTCAAAGCACTCACCAGCTCAAACAAACAGACCAGCTTGTCCTCTTCCCAGGCTGCCCAAAGTATGTGTCCTAGCCAGAAATGAGGAGTCTAGTTGTTTTATTGGATTCATTACAATTCATTATGGAGCCCAAACAATGCAGACCAAACAGAGGTAACCATGGCATTAACAGGATTCATTGCAAAGGTGTTCATCATTCTGCAAAGTTCTTTCTCTATGGAGACTCCCACATCAATGAGACCCACCAATAAGGACCGAGATGAGAAAAGTCAGCCTTATCCCCTACCATGCTCATTGCTATGCTCAGTAGGGGCTGTGGGGGCTGTGGACCCTAACTGGTGAGACAAGTCCTAAAACCCCAAGGTGGAGACCCTGTGTCCTCTGTTCTTGCCTATAACAGCTATGGAAAGTTACAAAAGTGGCCCCAGCTCTGCAGAGGGTACTGAAAAGGGGAAGTAGGCAGTGGTCTCTTGGAGCACTGGAAAGTTCTGGTTGACTTCTTAGTGCTTTTCAGGCCAAGCTTGAGTCCAGGACCAAGTGCCAGGCACCAAAGCAGACCCTGCCTGATGCTGCACAATTCTTCAATCCCAGCAGGCGGATCTTAGACCAGGAGAGCCAGTGCCCACTGAATGGAAGCACTGGTCTCATATGGCTTGCTCTGACCCAGCTCACATCTTCCTTCTGAGCCTGAAGCCACTCCCCCCCAGCTTCTTTCTTCAAGTTTCAATTTTCTTTATTTTTTGTCTTTTAATTACTATATCTTTCATTATTGAGAGAAAGAAGATTATTTTTCGATCTTTGACTTCCCAGTAGTTAATACTGTACCTGACATATAGGAACTAAAAAATATGTGCTGAATGAATGAACAAATGAGCTAAAATACAAGGAGTCACTAACTCGCTGTGGCAATTTTGATTTCCCCAAGAACTCTTTGGGGTCGAGAACTGAGGTGGCTCCTTTCCTTGTCCTCCCCAATGATAATGCTCAACACAGAGCCACAGAACAGCCACAGTCTCCAAGAAGTGTCCCGTAAATTAGGCATGTCAGGTTCTGTGTTCCCGAACACAGCAGTCCACGCACCACGTCAAATCACATGCAAAACTGTGCACATGCATCTGTGTGCACTTTTCTGTAAGAAGATCCTTTACTTCCATCAGATTCTGAAAGAGATCCACGGCTCCCCAAAAGCTCTACATTCACAGACTTAAAGAATCAGAAAACCTGAGACCTAGAATGGTCTCCTCTGCCCTCCCTGAAGCTGAGCAGGCCTGGGGGGGGGGGGCACTGCAGGTGTGAGTTCTGCTGACTAACAAGCATCATTGCTCTGTTTTATGGGAACAGATAAATCACCAGGATTTAAAGAATCCCAGTCCCCGGAACACTCTTGTGCTTGACAGCAAGCACATTTTTTTCCACCAAGTCAACATCTCCAGAAGGAGCAGCCAAGCCCTGTCGAAGAAAAAGAAAAGAGGCTTGGAGCAAGATTAAAGAAATAAATAAAGCACAATCTGCAAGCTGGGGAAACAGGCTCATCCTATAATGGTATTAAACTGCTTGATTCTGGGAAGGGAGGAAAAGAACAAGGTGATGCACCTTGTCAGCCCTGATCCCAGATGCTCTGCTGTGAGAAGGGGCCTTTCATCCCAACCCACATAGGGGGATGCAGGGAAGCTGGGCGCTGCCTCTGAGCCTGCAGGAACACTGAGCTCTGGATTTTTGTTCAGGGAATATCAGCTACCTGCATCTCCTTCAGCTTTGTCCAGAAAATATTCCTCATCATAAATGGCCTGGCTTGAGTACCTGATTTTGCAGGGCCTTGCCTCATATTTACATGACCCCAGACCCTGTCCTTGCCTGTCTCCAGAACAGAATTTCTCTCCCTCAGCATTACTGACATTCAGGGCCAGATAATACTTTTTTTAAAAAAAGATTTTATTTATTTAAGAGAGAGCCAGAGTAAGGGGCCAAGCATGAGCAGGGGGAAGGGGCAGAGGGAGAGGGAGAAGCAGACTCCCTGCCAAGCAGAGAGCCCAACGTGGGGCTCAATCCCAGAACCCTGGGATCGTGACCTGAGCTGAAGTCAGATGCTTAACAGCCTGAGTCACCCAGGCGTGGGGCCCGATAACTCTTTGCTGTGGATGGCTGTCCTGTGCATTTAGGATATGTGGCAGCACCCTTTATCAATAACGCAGCCTTTATTCACCAGATGCCAGGAGCACTCCCTGTCCCACACCAAGCTGTGACAACCAAAAATGTCTCCAGACTTTGTCAAGGGTCCCCTAGAGAACAAAACTGCCCTGAGAACGGATGCTCTAGAATCTGCCAGCTGTGTCTCAGGGAACACCAATACTGAGGGATGTTAGACGGTGTTACTTAGAGGAAAGTAGGATACTGTCAATAGTTTGGGAAACGCCATATTGAACAAAGATAAACAGGACCCTTTGCTGGTGGATTTCTTGGAGTCTGAAACAGATCAGGGTGTACCATGACTCTCTGAAGGGAAAACATAATACCCAGCATTTCCCCAAAGGCGCTTGGTTGCACAGTCCCTTTACCTCAGAGCATTTAGGATTAGTATTCCAAGGGATTTACTTCTGGAAACACTTCTGTAAGGCAGAACTGGAAATGTACCTCTGCGGCAAACACTCCCGGAAGGAAGGGGTGGAGGAGCCAGGAGCAGCCTATGGACACACAACTTCCCACCACACAGTTTATCTCACAAACACAGACTTCATCAGCAGAGATTAATTTTTTGAGAACAGATTTAGACTTCAGTCTTCAAAAGCTCCCAAATATTTTGGAAAATATTAAAACTTTAAATCACCATCAGCTAACACTTGGTAACCAGGGTATGGTTATCAGAAAATGTCCCCACGGTGACAACAGACGGGGTCTGATGGTCTATGGGGAATGGGAAACCGCAGAGGCACCTGGGTGGGAAAGAGTAACAGAGGAAAGAAATAAGGGACGAGGACACCAAAACAAACCTCTCCTACTTCACCAGTCTGGCCAGCGCTGCTTCTGAGGTAATATTCACATTCAAAGCCTGCACGTACAGACTTCAGAAAGGTTGGAGACAGTAGGAAGGCTGTCTTGTAAGAGGGGTTAGATTTGTGCTGTGTAAAATAGATTTAAAATACTACTATTCTACTAAACAGACTTCCTTGTGATTTCCACATATTTCAAAGATCATAAAACATTAACACTGAAAAGGACCTTGAGTTATCTAACCCTATTCTTTATATTTTTTAAGTAGGCTCCATGCCCAGCATGCAGCCCGTTGCAGGGCCTGAACTCACGACCCTGAGAACAAGACCAGAGCCAAGACCAACAGTCAAACACTTAACCGACTGAGCCAGCCCTATTCTTTTTTAAACGTATTTATCTACAAACATCATTTACTCAAAGCCCAATACATAAAACACAAAATTGTAAATATTCTCATTTAGTATTGGCTAGAGTCCCACCCAACCCTTAACCCCCACCTCAACCTCCCTTGAAGAACCTTCTAGAAAGCCCAAGCTTCTCAGAGTAAACATTGGGAACCCAGTCCCCACATTTCACAGGCTGAGGAAAGTGAGGCCCAGACAGATTATGTGACTTGCCTGGGACCCCAAGTCTTCTCAGTAAAAGTCAGAAGAACCTTGGCCCATGCCTGACTCTTAGCCCAGCGCTCTTCTCACCTCACCACGTGTTTATGACTAAGCATAAGAAAGAGAGCACTAACCCTACAATAGAATGAGCTGCCTTGGAATGGAGCGATCTCCTTTCTGCAGGTATGCCAGAACGGGCTGGCGGCTACTTGTAAGGTCTGGTGGCCACACTGCTGTAAGGAGCTAGACATCTGTGCAGTCTCTTCTCAAAGGCTCCCTAGCACTGCCCCGTCCTGCCTCACTGTAGCCACAGGATGCTTAGAGAAGCCCACTCTTGAGAAGCAACACAGCCCCAGACGAAGGGGAGGCCCTGCCTGTTCTCCCTGGTCCCCAAGCCACTGCCCTCTCCTCCTGATGGAAGCAGGCCAGCTGAAATGAACAGTGGGTGCAGCATGAGTGAGCAACAGTGCACCACCAGGTAACACACCCCTAAGCCAAGTTAACAACTCCAGGCTCAGGGAGTATCAGGCAGAAACATGACAGTGACTGTCAGTCACAGGAAATATCATCAGGGAGGCTTAAAATAATAAAGCTGCCTTGGAACTCGTAATGCAAATGATCCATGAACAAGATGGCAGCCCCTGCTCCAGATTACTGAGCTGGCCCAGGCGTGCTTGTGGGTGTGTACATGGGCACACACGCTGGCCAAGACACACAAGCATCCTGTCTACCTGCAGAAATGATACCAGCAGTGTGTCTCGTTTATCTGAAGGAAGAGCCCCACTGTGCAAATGTTGGCAGGGGCAGGAGGCAGACCCGGGAGATCCAGGGAAGAGGAGCAGAAAGATCTACTCTGAGACCAAAGACCAGCACAACTACAAATGCCCAGATGGGGCCTGATGGTCAGCAGAAGGAAATGGGGGCACTGGGTAAATTCCACTCGTCATCTGCTGTTGCCTTTCTGGAAGATAGAAAAGGAATCCTGATACTGGGCGATTAGCGAGCAACAGTGACACAGCCAAATGTTCTTAGTGGTTACGGCTTTTTAGGACTATATCTTTGTTCATTCTGTGTGTTGGGTCTTCTTTTTTTCATGGTGTTTGTGTGTGTGCACGCGCGTGTGCGTGTGTGCATGTGTGTGCGCGTGTGCGTGTGTGCATGTGTGTGTGTGTGTGCTTTCTCCTAACCTAAGCTAGCAGGTGACTCAAAGCCATGTCCTCTGAAAGGCCCAGAATACAGCCAACCCCACGTCATGCACTCCCTCTCTATGACCCTCAGAGATGGCTCCTGGCAAAGACCTCTGGAATGTCAAGCACTGGGACACACGTACCACATACGAATATGTAACATTCTGTGGGGTGGGCAGCTGTGGTGGAGGGGATGAGTCCCTTCCCCCGGCATCAAAGGGGTTTGAACCCCAGCTCTTCTACTTAGCAGCTGTGTGATATAAGCAAGCTACTTAACATCTCTGGGCTTCAGCTGACTTACAGTTGACTGTTGTGAAGATCCCATGACACATAAACGTGAGCACGAGCTCTGGAACCTTCCGCAGATGTCAGATGTCAGTACTACGGCTGCACCTGCCTACAGAGTTTCCTACTACCTGTAATCTCCAGTGACACTCATTTTCTGTGGAGAACACATTCATGTTGGTACAACAGTGCTCTCCGTTTATTACTACCAGTACTAGTATGTACAGCTAATAAAGCCACATACCATCTCTCATAACAATTACATTGCTCCCTGATACTAGAGGATGATACTTTGTTGAGTAGTGCTGGCAACAGTACTAATCATAATATTCTATAGCTCCTGCCCTTATGTTGCTATTCTCTCCCTAAGAAGACAGTGATCTCCGGAGGAGAGATCGTATCTAACACTTCTATGTCCCCTATAAGATGAGGATCATCCGACAGCACTCAGCAAACGTGTGATTGACAAAAGACACAGGGAACTCCTGGTGGATGCCACCTGGCTGGCCACAGGCCTGGCTCCTGGAAGGGAACTGGTCTGAGAGCCTCCATTTGGCACATTCCGGCCGAGAGTCCTCATCTCCCATCCCACCCAGACAGCCACGTCCACACCCCATTACCCCACAAAAGGAAAATTGGCTTTTGGATCAGAAGCCCCTCCAGATCCAAACAGGGAAAAGAACCAGACCTGCCCATTTCATCAAACTACCTGGTCCATCTGGAAACAAGAGCCTGACACTACATGGCACAGGCTCATATGTCATTCAGGTTTAGGCAAAGCCAAGCACGCACGGGTTCGGGGTAAGGGGTGAGAAAGCTAAGGGTCGTGCCCAAGGTTATTAATAGCTTGCCTCTCCACCTCTTCGTCATCGCCTTGTCAACTCAGGGTGACCTCCACAAGTCACAGCATGAGGGGACACTTATTATTATTATTATTATTATTATTATTACTATTATTATTATTATTATAGTGATCTTATTGGTTTGTGTGCTCACAGATGCCTCTAGTCCCGTGATGTGCTGCTTCTCTTCCATTTGCAATTCATGCCTCCAGCCAAAAATACTCCCGTTATCAAATTACGCTCAGCTTTTTCTCCCCTTTGCGTCTGTACTCAGGGCAACTCTTCCCCATCCTCCACAACGCAGCCAGTTCTTTGTACCTCCCCTCACCCCCATCCCACCACCAGCCTCCCTCCTCCTTCCCACAAGCAAAATAGCAATGTGCTTAAGGTTAATACGCCCGCCGAGCCTCCCTCTGATGAATGACAGGTTAATGATGTGCACATCTCCTTAAATAATTCCTACTTCTAATAAGCGTGTTAGTCAGCACTTACACCGCCCTCGTCAACTGGCACAGGGTAGTGCAGGGTGAGGCTTGGTGCGTGGGAAAGACAGGGTTGCAAAGGGGCCTCCCCTGCCATCCTCTCTAATCAGAGACACCCGGGAGGCAAAAGCTGCTCTGGAAGATGACAACCAGCAGCAGGGGTCACTGTGCCACACGGCAAAGGAAAAGGCACAAGACCAGATGGAAGGATCAACATCTCAGGGGTCAGCTGATCACTATGCTCGAGAGAAGTCATTTCCAAGATCGCAAAATGCCTTTACGAGACAGCAGCTGGACACGCAGGGGCCGGCAGCCTCCCCACGCCCTCAGGGGTGCTCTGGATTGACAGTACCACCTAGAAGGGTCCTTACTCTCTTCTTCTCTCAGATGTTTTCGTTTGCTCCTTGACGCAAATTCTCCCAGCTTTTCCAGCTGTGTTCATCTCCTCTCTCTGCTTAGACAACAGACATCTGACCCACCTTCTTTCACGGAGAATTTCTGGATATGAGACCACGGAAAGTGGACTAGTGTCCGACGGCTGCTCTAACAAATGACCACAACTTGGTGGCTTAAAAACAACAAAAATTTCTTTTTTTTTCTTTTTTTTTGGAGGGGGATGGTCAGAGGGAGAAACAAAATCTCAAGCAGGCCCCATGCCCAGCAAGGGGCCCAAAGCAGGGCTTGATCTCACAACCCTGAGATCACGACCTGAGCCAAAACCAAGAGTCAGACGCTTAACTGAGTCATCCAGGTGCCCCACCACCAATCTACTTTTCTTACAGTTCTGAAACTCAGAGGTCCGAAATAGGTCTTACTGAGCGAAAGTCAAGGTGTCAGCCGAGCTTGCTCCTTCTGGAAGGTCCAGGAGAGAATCCGAGTCCTTGCCTGTTTAACCTTCTGGAGGTCGGCAGCCAGCGACCCCTTCCTCAAATCACTCCAACCTCTGGCCTCCACTGTCCTGTCTCCTACTTCCTCCCTGTTATAAGGACCCCTGTGATGATGTCCAGCCCACCCAGATAATCCAGGATCATCTCCCCATCTCAAAACCTTTCACTAAAGCAGCTCTGCCAAGTCCCTTTTGCCAGGTAGGGTAACACATACATGTTCCAGACACCAGGACATGGACACCCTGGAGGCCAGGAGCCAGCCCACCACAGTCAGAGTACCTAAAATGTGCCCCAGCTATAAAACAAGGTTGCTGTGAAGCTAAGTGGAAAAGATACGGTAAAAGCACTTGACGGGGTGCCTGGCATGTAAGTGGTCGATGACTGGTGGGCGTCCTGATTACCAAACACAGAACTCATGTGACAGGTGTAAACACCTGCTGTTGACCAGGAGCTCCGATGCACATTATCTCCCTGTATGCTCACTGCCAGCCAGGAGATGGATGTGGTCGTCCTTCTTTCGAGGATAAGAAAACAGGCTCAGGGAGTATGTGGCTTGTCTAAGGTCACACAAATTGACAAAGGGCAAAGCTGAGGTTAAGATCCAGATTGATCTGAAGGGGCAAAAAACAAATGTTCAACCAGCACTGTTACCTAATCCATTATGTTACCAAATCGTGGCAGGCTCTGTGGCAGAGTAGCAAACAGGTTCCTCCCCACCCCCGCTGCCGATTCTGATTTCATATACAGGGAGCGGGGCCGGGAAAGACGGCTCACCCTTGAACAATACGGGGATGCCAAACCCTGTGCCTTCAAAACTCTGCATTTAACTTTTGATTCCCCCCAAAACTACGAATAGCCTACTGTTAATCAGAAGCCTTATCGATAATATAGTCAATTAACCCATACCTTGCACGCTACATGTATTGTATACTCTATTCTTATAATAGAGTGAGCTAGAGAAAAGAAAATGTTATGAAGGAAATCATAAGGGAAAGAAAATGTGCCTGCAGCACTGTACTGCATTTACCGAAAAAAAAATCCACATATAAGTGGACCCACACAGTTCAAACCTATGCTGTTCAAGCGCCAACTGTGTGTTTTTTTAACAAGCTAAACATGTTCATTCGAATGCTTGGGCAAGTTTATGAAACAAGAGCCTAATCCACCCCCGAAATAATAACAGTATCCTCTCAACGGTCACAGTCAACTCTCATCCCTTTCAAACACACACACCCACAGCCACACACAAAATCAGACAGTTTCTCAACAGCGGCACTATCGGCATTGGGGGCCAGATAACTCTTCATGTGCAGGGCTCTCCCGTCATCGCGGGCTATGTGACGGCCTCCATGGCCTCCACCCACTAGATGCCAGGAGCCCCCTCCCAGCCCCGGGGGCTCCCAGGAGGAGGGCAGGGCCGCAGACATCTGCAAGCCCACAGCTCCACTGTGGCCTGGGCGTGTACAGTGAGCCAAAAGTCTCTGCTCCCCAACACCCCCATTTCTCTCTCTCGCTCTATGAACACCTCCATCTCTCCCTCCTTGTAGGTTTTTCTTTGTCTCTCACTGGTGCCATATAACACAGAGGAACTAATCAAGGCTTTGTGAGGCTTTTTTTTCTTTTTTACCCCCACTGCTGCATAAGCCCAGGTACTTTCATTTTGATTAAAGCTGATACCTTCAGTGAAGACAGTACAGAAAAGTTCTCTGAGTCCTGAGATATAAGATTATTACAATTTTGCCTGACCCAGGTTCTCGGAGAAGCATGAGCTGATACAGTGATCTTAGGTAAAGACCCAAGAACAGGCCAGTTCAGAGGCAGGCATGGTACACGTTTGAATTCCAGACTGCCCTTTATGAAAAGATAAAAGAGACAACCGTCCGTGCAAACTATATTTGATGTAATTATTTGGCAAGGGTGTCCTACACAGAACAGGCACTTAATTCCATTTCAAATTAATCTTATTTCACTAGCAGAGTATGACCTGAAAAAGGAAATGTTTTAAAAAGCCAACAACAAAAATACCCAAATATTAAGCATAAATGTCTTGTCCCATTTTCAAAAGGCAAATGCAATTGAGTTTCAGATGCGGGCTTCATGCCAACTTTAACTACCCTTGCAACATCTTGGCAACATTCAAGCTGGCCTAGCGGAAAGAACTCAAAACAGACCTAAGAATTCCCCCATCCTGGGGAGTGCCAGAGAAGTCCACGGAGTGTGAGGAGGACTCCGTGGCCTGCAGGAGACCTGAGAAAACTGTGCAGAGCTTACTCCCCGCAGAAAACCTCCCCTGACCACTACGGACTCCCACGAACCCCCTCTCTACATGACTTGGTACGACCACATGCCCCTCACATCCAGGTAGATTCTTGCCTTCTACCCCCCAACCTGGCCACCAACTCTATTCCCAACGTCCTCAGCACCTATAATACTTTGCTGAGCATACTTGTTTATATATCTGTCTCCCAGTCATCCTCTTCCAGAGGCAAGTACTAGGTTCGCTCACTCTAGGACCCTTAGCACTTGACACCAACAAGTGTTCAATACCTGCTTATTTAATGAAAGAAAAGAAGAGAAGGGCAGGAGGGGAAGTGTTACATTATCACGCACTTGCCAGGGTCAGAAGCAACGGCTCAGCTCTGCCTCCAGCTTCTTGCTATTCAAGGGAGCACACCTTGTCTCCAAACGAAGTGAGAATTCTTGGCTTCAGGGCTGCGTCTTTGAATCAGCAGAAGCCCATCCTGCTCCCATGGTACTAGTCCGGCACTGGAAACATAAATGCCAGTGCCCTTCTGTCCGGAAGACAGTGGCGCCGGGAGGGAGGCAGTCTAAATGCCATGCCCAAGACCAAGGCAGCACTGCAGTCTGTCATTCCGTCTTTACAGAACTGGTCCCTCTGCACTGGGGCTGCATTTCATCATTGTTGTCAGGTGCACGCTGACCACTGGCTTGCTAGGTCACAACTCTATAAGCTGGACATCTCTGAGCCCCCGATCAGTACACTCCCACATCAAGTGCTGATGTGGGCCTCACATGGACTGGGTGTCCGTCTGCCTGAAGTTCAGTGGGGAATCTTGCAGAATCCCCTGACTTACATGCATCTTTGTATCTCTGACACCAAATCAAGACCTTGCACCTAACAGGGAAAGGGGAAACCTTTATCAAGCATATTCATGCCTCAAGCCTTGTGCTAGGTGCTTCCAACACATTCTCTCATTTATTCCTCAGTGACGAAGGGGCTCTAGCTATCCCCATTTTACAGATGGAGAAACTGAGACTCAGAGAGTTTAAGTGTCTGCTCAAGGCCACCGTTAAACAAAGAGCAAATCACAGATCAAGACCCAGGCGTTCAGTCCTAAATCCTACGTTGCTTCCAAGGCACCATACTTCATCTCCAGAGTGGACACTCAATAAATGTTGGTTGAGTTAAACTGAATACCCAGAACACTCTAAAATTGAATGCACACCCAGACCAGGATCCTCATAGCTTATTGCTGCTTGTTAAAATTATTCTCAGCTAACAAGAAATAATTAGAGTCTCTGGAGTACAGTCCACTAGAAATATGTCCTTGGGAATTAGAACATAAAACAAGGCTAAATAGGAATGTCTCTGCTGGCTGGTGAAGTTCGTAAAATCATACGATCTCTGTGCTGAGAGGGATGCTGGAGATCATGGAGTTCCCGTCCATGATGCAGAGAGAGGGCAACTCGGGCACAGATGGGCAACGACTTGTTCAAGGTCACCCATCAAGTTGCAGCCATGACGGGACCAGAATCCATGATGGTCCCTCCTTGCTCCCTCTACGTTCCAGGATGCCAGCACAGAATGCCCTGGCTATTATTTCTCACTGCCCACAGCCCTGAACCCAGGCTCGCAGGAGGACTGCTGGCCAAATCTCTCTTTCTTGTCAGGTAATTGGGACTCATGGCCACAGACGGAAGCTGCCACATCATCTCAGCATTTAATCACCCGCAAAAGCCATTTCCCGCCTCGTTTGCTCCACTGCCAGAAATATTATCCTTAAATAATCAATACACGGCAGACACCCTGCAAGGGACAACACTGTCTTCCCTTTTCCTGGGGAAATGGTGAAATCAGCACAGGCTCAGAAAGAGATGGGGAGACTGCTCAGCCTTTGAGGCATGGGGTTTAACAACGCAGCCTCAAAAAATCGAGTCATAAACTCCAGAGAGCCTCGGAGGAGGACGAGGGGAGCCTCCCTCCTGCTGTCACAGGAAGGGCTGGGACAGTCCATTCAGTCCAAAGTAAAGCCGGATCTCCCACTGAAAGCTGTGAACACAGGGGTGGCAAGAGGGGTAGCAGAGGGGCTGGCAGGGGGAATGGAGAATGTAAGGGCACCGAACAATTATTCGTGGAGTTTCTGCTTTACCGGGAGGCACATCCCACCTTCTCCCAAAACGGATGGGAACTAGCTTGCAGAATTAAACATGACATAGAATATCATCTTTTATAAGGTCAAACTTAAAACTATAATCAAAAAACAATTCAAAAGGAGCAGAGAACTGGTAATCCCAGTTCTTGAGGACGCTCAGAGCATTGAGGGATGGAGGAAATCTGGTTTGTGTGGACCTGAGCTGAGGCTTACAGTTTGAGCAGCTCTTCTCACTGATTTCTCAAATCTGTCTCAATATCCCCACGTGAAAAATAAGGAACCCGAAGCTCCGAGGGGCGAAAGACCTTGACCAGCAGTACACGGCTAGTGCCTAGCTCCCCGTTCTGAGTTCCTGCTCCCCACCTCTGGCTCGGGCTCTGCCGACCAGCACTGTTATCAGCTGGCAGGGATGCGCTGGAAAATGTGTAAACACCAGCTCGCTGAAAGAAAAAATAAAAGAGCCCTGATTTATAGCATTCACCGATTTCCATAGTGTAAATATTGTCATCACGGCCAATTTCAAACAACTCGCGTGCATTACCCAGTTCAAAAAATTCCTGAAAATGTATCAATCAGTCCTCAAAGTCACTAGGCATCAGCCCACCACTGCTGGGGAGACACAGGTTTCTCAGGGCACTGCCTGCCTGCCTGCCTGCCTGCCAGGAGCTCACAGCCCGACGATGCCCTGAGAAAGAATGCCATGCTGGGATGAAGGGCCAGGCCTCAGTCACCCTGAGGGATCTGACCCCCTGCCAGCAACTTCTCCAGTCTCCTGACCTCCTCTGGAAGCCTCAGGGCTCACACGAATGCTGTTACACTGCCTAGATATCTATTCCTTCATTTCTCATCCTAAACATTGCTTCTCTAGGGAAGTCTTCTCTGAGGTTAGGTCTCTCTGTAAGACACTCCTACCACAACTGGGACTGAAAGTACAACAATTCAGTATTATGTAATGTGTCCATCCTCTGTCCAGAGAGCCCCAGGGGCCTTTTACAGGGTTGGGGGTCAAGCAGCCATTCCATGAATCAAACGCACCTACTTTTGCACACAGGGGCTCCCATTTCCCATGTGAGGGGTACCTATCAGTTAACTGCATCCACTCAGAATCTGAGGAACAGGAAATCCTGGAATAGGAAGGCAGGTCATCTAACCCACCTTCTCACACTTGGAGGTGCACAGAATCCCAAGTAGTGTTAAATGCAAATTCCAGTTCAGGAGATGAGGGGTGGGGCCTGAGAATCTGCATTTCCATCAAGCTCCCAGGTGATGCTGACCTTTGGACCACACGGTGAATAGCAAAGATCTCAGAGCTCTGCTCTGTCCAGTACGATGCCTATCCAAGAACTGTGGCTACTAAGCACTTGGCTCATGGCCAGTCCCAAGTCGGATGGGCTACAAGTACAAACTGCACCAGATGTGAAAGGCTTAGTAGGAAAAAGGATACAAAATACAGCATTAATAATTTTATGTATTGAAATAACAATATTTTGGAGGCACCTGGATGGCTCAGTCCATGAAGTGTCTGCCTTCAGCTCAGGTCATGGTCCCAGTGTCCTGGGACCAAGCCCAGCATCAGGCTCCCTGTTGAGCAGGGAGTCAGCTTCTCCCTCTCCCTCTGCCCCTTACCCCTGCTCATGCACATTCTCTCTTTCTCTCAAATAAAAAATAACATCTTTGAATAAAATTTTAAAAAAGAAATAACAATATTCTGAATATACCAGGTTAAATAAAATAAATCATGAAAAATATTTCATGGGTTTTTTGTTTTTTGTTTGGTTTTTACTTTTTAAAATATGGTTACTAGAAAATTTTAAATTTCCTATGGAGTTCATGTTGTATTTCTACCGGACAGTGCTGTCACAGATCTTCCCGTGAAACAGTAAACCCCACAGAAGCAGCACCCCACAGAGTCCCATGGAACTGTACCGAAGCCTCATCATAGGAGTCCCTGCTCCTCTTATACACAATGAGGACCCACACTCAACTCTGGAAACGCTGAGTTCATCAAAATCAAATAGATTCCTTCTCTATCAGATTTCTCAGAACCTTTATCTGGCTCCTGCCCCTTGTGAACTTCCAACAAAGGCTACAGTGTAGTTTGGGGTTTCTCAAACTGCTTTGACCTCTCTATTGCAGCAAACTGTTCCAGACTCGCTTTTCAGGCAAATTCCCATGTTCCATCTCAAGCTTGCCAAATTGGAGTTTCTGGGGTTGGGGTCCAGGAATCTAATTTTTTAAATGACCAAATGATTCTGATGAAGTTTTCTTGGAACCGCTCAAAAGCATTCTTTGATGTTGCTTGAATACTCCTTTAACAAGGAGCTCATCACCTCTCAAGGCAGCCTGTTTCAATACTGGGCAGCTAACACTGTTGTAACAGCTATTACCCATTGGTGATATGATATCACCAGCATCATTACCCTAAATGGCCCCCAAAAGAAGAGTCATCTGACCAAAAGTCATAACTTATAAGATCAAGTCAGGATTTAGGGCTTGCCAAGCCAAATCCTTTGTTTTACAGCTAAGGAGCTAAGACACACAGAACGGCAAGTCGTATTCAAGGTCACACATGCAGACAGAAGTAGACGTCAGACTCCAAGTCAGTGCTCACCCCCGACAGCCCTGCCTTAGAAATTGGCAGCAAAATGCCCCTCTGGCTCTGACCAGACGTCCTAGATCACCCAGAAGCCAGGTGCCAATTCCTGGTGGGCCTCCATTAGCTCTAACAAGACATCTTGAAGACCCCTTCCACCCCCTCTAAGTAGTCTGGTAACGCCTGCCAGTCTCTTCCACCTGACACTGAATCTTGCACCTGGGCCCCCAGCTCCTAGCAAGCATCTCACCCACCTGGGCACATTCTCCAGAGCTAGGACAGCAGGTGATCTCACCCCCAAGGGGTGGGAATGTCCACTGCGGCATGCCAAATACCTGACCAGGTACTTAGGTTCTAAAACTGCTCCCAGATGTTATACACAACTAATGAATCATCGAGCCTTACATCGAAAACCGGGGATGTACTGTATGGTGACTAACATAATATAATAAAAAATCATTATTAATAAATAAAAAAAAAAAAAGCACAACACAGAAAAAAAAAAAAGGATTGCATTGAATCTATAGATGGCTTTTGGTAGTAGTGACATTTTAACAATATTACTTCTTCTAATCCATGAATGCAGGATACCTTTCTATTTTTTGTGTCTGTTATTTCTTTTATCATTTTCTTATAGTTTTCAGCATAGAGGTCTTTCACTTCTTCAGTTAAATTTATTCCTAAGTATTTTATTGTGTTCATGCTATTATAAATGGAATCAGTCTACTTTTTATTTTTCAGAAATTTTGTTGTTTGTGTTATAGAAATGCTACTGAGGGGTGCCTGAGTGGCTCTGTAGGTTGGGCGTCTGCCTTTGGCTCAGGTTATGATCCCAGAGTCCCAGGATCGAGCCCTGCGTCTGGCTTCCCCCTCAGCGGGGAGTCTGCTTCTCCCTTTGCCCCTCCCCCCTACTTGTACTCTCTCTCTCTCTCAAATAAGTAAATAAAATAATAAAAGAAATGCTAAAAAAATAAATAAATAAATAAATAAATAAAACTGCTCCCAGAAATGGAAACAGCCAGCAGCACCCCTGTGGGCACAGTGCCTGGGGTGGCCTCCAGACCCAACCTCTGTGAATTGGCTTCACCCTGGCTTTCCCTCTGGCTATAAGCTAACAGAGGCCCAATGCACAGCAGTTTAGAAGCTCCCTGGGGGTGCATTTCTCCCTCTCTGCGTTCCCCCAGGGGAGTTGTGAGGAGCCTCACACACACATCCACTTCTTTACGTGTAAGTAAACTGGTGGTTCTTTGACCCTCTCTTCTGACTTTCACGAGCACAAGGAAGGTGGGAGGTTTGGGAGACGGAGGGCCGGGTGAGGAGACATGGCAGTGGAGAGAGACCAGAGTGAAGCCCGACGTCAGTCTCTGCAGAGAGGATGCTCCAAGGTGGAGCTAGTCCCTCCAGCCATTCGGATGCCACCTGCGTAGGGAGGAGGACTCCGCCTGCCGCCCTTGCCCCGGTACCTCCTTTCCACGTCCAGGCCTTTACACACGTGTCCACGTGCAATGTGCACTCGCAGTGTGCCTCCAACGTCAGGTCACTCCAGTGTCACTCAGGAGGAGGAAGGCCTCCAATTAGGCAGAGAAGCAGATGCTTCTTGCATAGAAAATTGGGCTGGAGGGAGCAAAGGGTGACTTGTGAAGCCCCGGAAGAGCAAATTCTCCAACAGGAGAATCTCAACAAGCACTGAATGACTAATAAGCACCACGGAGAGCGAAACTTCACCATCGCCTTCAAGGGCCTCAGTGGCTTATTATAGGCGCTCTGTGTGGTGGCCATGGATACCACACTGTCGAGGAAAACAAAAACTCAGATTAGCAAAATGACGGCTTTTTTTCTTTCCTGCGTATCAAGAGTTCCCTCTCCTCCACCCACTTCCCGTGGCCCCATCTTGAGCACAACCTCTCATCAACTATTCGTTGCATTAAAGAACGCAATTTACAGATAGAAAAAGTAGGGTTCCGGTGTTTTTTTAATCTAACAAGTTCTCAGATTTCTCAAAAAGATGCCTGTTCACCACCTCCTCGCTACTAAACGCCAATCGATGTGCCTACTTATCTCCCCCTGAAGGAGGGAGAGTGCTTTCGCCAAAAGATTCTCAAACTTCCGTGCACACGAGAGTCAGCTGAGAGCTTACAAAACTGCGGATTCCCGGCGCCTCCCCTATGACTCTGAGTCGTCTTTGGAGCTCAGACAACCATCCCGGTAACAAGTCAGGCACACCTTGAAAAGCTCTGCTCCAACAGTTTTAAACGACCCAGGTCACGAGAATGTACGTAGAGGTTTCTTTTCAGAAAATATTTGACTCAAGTGTTAACTCTGCTTTATCTAGTGAAAGCCCTGGGTTCTCCTTCCCTGCATCTGTCCGGCCGGAGACCACCTTGAGCTTCACCTGCAGTAAAACAATTTAATGAGCCGCACCTACTGCCCATCTTTGATATTACGCCAGGCTCTAAAAGACTTGTAAATCCCCAAGAATCAAAGGAAAGACGGGAGGGCCTCCGTTGTAAAGAAAGCAGTGACCCTTAGCTTTCAGAGTAGAACCTCAGGGGTTGCCACAATCCAGTCCTTTGGAATCAGCATTACAAAAAGGTGTTGTTTCTACAGGCCTGGGAGCTAGGGTTGCACCTATATCTTAAGGTGAAATTTCTTTTAGCATATAGGCCAGAGAGCCCAGGGCTCCTTAGAGCTTTTCATTTAATCAGTGATTCAGAAAGCAGACCTTGCCTACTTTCTTGGGGAGGTCTTTTTCTCAGCTGCTCCAGCACAGAGTAGCTGTACCAATACTGATCATCTTCTCTATGGAAATCATGGGTTGTATCAGAACAAGTCACAGAACCAGCTCTTGGAAGGCTTATACTTGAGCTGGGAAAATAAGACCTTGAGAATCAGAACCACATTTTATGGGTGGTGAGGAGGACTGGACGTGAAGCTATCCACAAAACAAAACAAAACTAAACTAAACTAAAAAGGAGGAATGTGAACCCAAAGAATGACTACTTTTCTATCCTTCCTCTAAACCCAGAAAAACTAGAAATCTGACATCTGTCACCTAAGCAATAATGAGTATCACCCACCACAATGGAGTACAGGTAATATTTATGTTAAATTAAACCCCACAGGCAGTCATGGTGGAGAGAATGATGGAAGAACATGTCACAGAAGGCCAATATGGACATCTGGGGAGGGGAGGGGATGGGAAGGAGGTATCATTCAAGTTATAATGCAGAGTTATACCCTTCATGTATTATGGCCCCACATCTCCTTGAGCCCAGGGGGTAGCATTTGCTCTCCTTCCACTTATGACTTCCCCAAATCCTGTCTTTGTCATGGTCCCTATACCAGCAGCAAGAGAAAACCAAGGTGAAGGCCCAACTTGGCACCAGGTTGGAAGCCAGCCTCCTCCAGCCATCAGCAGTATGAAGGGGCCTTCCTTTAATAAGTCATGTATCCACACTTCATCTACCCACTGCATGCCCAGCACTGTGTCTGTGCTTAAGATGCAAACACAACTCCTGCTCCTCCCACAGAGCCCACACTGGACACAGAGAAGCAAACAAGCCCTATAATGTACTAGGAGAATGCCACTTGACTCACGTCCCACAGTGCTCCCCTCACTGAACGCATGGGAGTCAGGGTGCGGCTCCAGCACTGGGACAAGGAAACAAATATCAACCAGATCTGGTGAAGGCTTCTGTTCCACCAGCTCTCTGTGACCCACCTTCTCCACTCTTCTCATGGATATCGCCGAAGTCAGACCACAGCCTTACTCTCTAGGTTCTCTCTAGCCTGATTTTATAGCTTCAGTGGGTCTGTCCCAGACTTTGTTTCACTCCCCTCTCTCCCATGCTGACTTTCTCCTGGGTCATTTCTCCTGAAAGCAGCAGGATCATACCAGAGTCAAAGAGAAGAGCTGCTTCCAAATACTCTAGAAGAGAAGGAATTCTCCAGGAAACAAATCTCCACCATCTCTGACTCCAAAAGGCAAGCTGGTGTGTGTAGGCACCAAGCTGTCCCCAACCCTGAGCTGGATGAGGTAGCACGTGCAGTGGTTGAACGTGCAGACTCTGCAGCCAGACTTCCTGGGTGAGAACCCCAGCTTTGACACTGACTAGCTGGGTGACCTTGGACAAAAGGAGTACTTAACTTCCCAGGGGCGTGGTCTCATCTGTGAAACAGTACCTGACTCACAATGTTACTATAAAGATTAAATAAGTTAATATTTATAATGCACTCCAAATTATACCTGAAACAGAGCAAGAGCCTTGGAACTTTTTGTTAAATAAAATAATTGTTCTTCTTTCTTCCCATCCAACAGCATATATGAAGGTCATCTAGCTTCTACACTAAGTCAGGTCACAACACCCACCCGATGTCACATTGTTGAAACACTGCACACCATGTGCAGAGGACCAGCTGGAAGAGGGAACCAACCCTGACTGCTTGCCTACTGTAGACCAGGCACTGGTGTGAGTATTTTCACATACATTATACATCACTTAATCTCTCAGCAACTCTGGGATGTCAAAATCATTATCTCTAATTTTACAGATAAGGAAACAGAGCTTCAGAAACTCCTCTGACCTGGTTAGAAACTAGAGACCAGCTCCCTGACTATAAAGCTTTGGAAGGGTCCATAAACCTCCTAAATTCTTCGTGTTGGTATTTGTCTGTTTCCACAGAAAGATCAGGAATTGAGCCCAAAAGGGAATGGGGGTTATGAAGAAGAGTGGAGCTGGGGAGACATCCCTCCACTCTGTTCAGATCCGTGGAGAGAGAAATCACAGGGAACAGAGGGTATGTGTGCATGTGTGTGTGTATGTATGTGTGAGGTAGAGGAAAAAATGAGGTTCCATGGGACCAGAAGAAAGGTAAAGCTGGGGGGCTGAGATGGACCAAGAAGGAGGTCCTAGAGCTTAATGAGAGGAGTTTCTGGCAGTGTCTGATTCTTGGTAGACACCCCAACCTAAGTCAGTCCGGTTTTAACGACCAGCCCATCACTTCTCCTGTCTTCTGTCAAAGGCAGACATCAATAATCGATCATAGCACTCATGCCTTCAGGTCTGGAAGCAGTCCCAGCCTTCACACTCCAGGAAGCCCTGCCAATCAACCAGAGGTGACTACTAGATAAAATCTATTTGCCATCCTTTCTCTTCACCATGCTGTCAAAAGGAGATTAAGAAGCCCCCAGTCTTCAAAGGATGGGGAAATCTACTTAAGGAAATGATTGGGACATAGGAAACAAGTGATACTATATATTCTTAGAGCTTGCTGGGTGAATCTTAGTTAAGATTTTGGAAAAAAAAAATCAATGGACTAGGCAATGCTGTACAATTAACTATGCTTTCAGACACTAATAATTCATTACTTTCTTAGCTGAAACTTCTAGAACACCTTATGATTTACAAATTACCATCATTTGACTCTCACAACCACCTCACCAGGCAGGCAGGTGCCTTGTAATGTGTAAAGCACAAATCCCTTATTAGTTTTAGTGGTTTGTCAATTTTTAAAGTAGGCAATCACCTTTGTAAATAATTTCCTTTGTAATTCTCATCCCCCTCATTTCTTTTTCCTATTGTTGCATCAGCCAGGACCTCAGAGCCTTGCTGCTCAGTGTATGGTCCATGACACAGCAGCCCTGGCATCACCAGAAGCTGGCTGAAAATGCAGACTCTCAGGCCCCACCTCAGACTGCCCTGAATCTGCATTGTAACAGGATCCCCAGGTGATTCGCATGCGTGTTAAAGTTTGAGAAACACTGCTCTACTACCTGTTGAGAAGTAAAAATAGTAAAAAGTACCCTGGTTCTTGTTCTGATTATAATGAGAAAGTGTCTCTTTTTTCGACATCATTTATGATGCTTATTATAAGTTTTTGACAGATATCCTATGTCAGTTAAGGCAGAAAATCCTATGTGAATACTAATAACTATGAAAAAAATTAAAGGTCTAGGGAAGTTAAGTAAGTGTCTGCCATGAGATCACCCAGCTTGTAAGTAACAGATCAAGCACAAAATCCATGCTTGTGCTGCCCTCGTGCTGGCCGGCCACCACAGGTGAAGATGAACTGATAACAAATTGTTCGTGCCTGGCATGAGGCTCCCAGCCAACACATATTTGATGAATGATTGAATAAATGAATGAATGAATTTCACTGTACTTTGTTCCCACCATCAACACACATTTGGTGAATGAACGGATGAATGCCATTGTATTTAGTTTTATGTAAGAAGTTTGTTTCTGCAGAGCTGAATGAACATTAAATTTTAGATCCTTGAATATTTGTGAACCACATGATTCAGTGTGCAAGAAGAAATCTCTATTTTAAGGTACTCTGCACTAAATCACAAAGAGAGGAGAAAAAAAAAAGCTTGCTTCATGAAAATGTACTCTCCTTGACAGATTTTAATCAACAAGTGTTGATTGGGCACAGCTGTGTGCCTATAACTGTTTTTAGTTCTAATAAGGATTCAGGAGACATAAGATAGTAGCTTTCATATTTAGCATACACCAGAATCACCTGGAAGGTTTACGAAACTACAGATTTCAGGTCCAACCCTCCTTCCCCAAGTCTCTCATCCAGTAGGTCTGGAGTATGAACCAAAATTTAGCATTTCTAACAAGTCCCAGGATGATGTGTCCAAGGATCACACTTGAGAAGAACTGACCTAAAGTATCCTCCCTGTATCTGGAGCAGTGGTTCTCACCTCAGTTATACATCTGAATCACCTGGGAAGCTTTTAAATCTACTGATGCCTGGTTCCTTCTAAGAACCAGGCAAATCAGAATCTCTGGGGGTGGAGCCTGGGCACTGGAATGTTTCATAGATTCCCCAGGTGTTTCTAATGCAAAGTCAGAGTTGTGCACCCTTGAGCCTTAGAATTTAGCTGGGAAGGTAAGAAAGATATGGGGGGGGGGGGGCTCCCAGAGCACTGGGCGCCAGAAGCAGCTGGTACCAGCTGGAGAAAGCCAAACAGGCACACCTCTTCCCAGCTCTGAATTGAGTCACATCACGTCATTGGCTTGAAACTGACCTTTGCAGGGGTATTTACACTGCAGAAATTGGCAAGTGCTACAAATCAGGGCTCTCCCCCCTCTTCTAGAGAGCCAGTTCTTAAACATCTACCAGCACACCACTGAAGAGAAGATAGGTGTGACAGGTACCAAATGAACAGTCAGGCAACAAATACCAGAAAGATGAGAAGAAGAAAAAATGCCATTGGGCTGGAGTGGTCATGGAGAACTTCATGGAGGTGGTGAGGCCAAGGGTAGACCATAAAAGATGAATAGGATCTGTGTGGAAAGAAGGCCATCTGCCTGGGGAGGAAAAGAGAAGTGTATGTTTGAAGGTGGGACAGGGCAAGATGCCTCTGGGCAGAGTGAGGATTCTTGTTGTAGAAAAGTGTTTTTCTGAAAATCTGACTTCAGAGGTTTAGAATTTCATAGAATGGGTTTCCACAGAAAAGTGCACACCGGCAATATAGGACCATAGATTGGCCACACTTTCTGCAAGGATCGTTAGGACAAAAGCAGGCCACAGAGGTCCTGGGGACCTCCTGACTTTGTATCAGTCAACAGCTTGCAGGCAGTTATTGAGAAGCACCCTCCATATTCTCCCATTGATGATACCAGTCTATTTGATCCCATGCACCTCCTCCCAGAAGCCTTTAGGGGAAAAATCTGCATCTTCAAAATCCTGTGCTCATTCCCAAGGGGAGCTGGAACTGTCAATATCCATTCAGGATCCTGGAGCCTCTGTAACAAACAGGTGCAGCTCAGTTTATTGGAGAACCAAGATGTCAGAATGAGAAAAAGAAAGTTGACTTCAGAGAGGAAGAGCTTTGTCTCTCCCTCCCTCCCCCGAGAGGTCAAAGACAGGCCTGCAGGAGCCACTTCCGCAGGCTTCCTGGACTCAGAACTCTCGCCCTGGAAGCTTTCCACTCCTGTGTTTGGGGAGGGAAGAGGCGAGAAAAGGAAAAATACCCATGAATATTTCATGCAGTGCCTCTGCTGACTTTTTAGCTCCCTGAACACCCATTAAAGTGCCACTATAATAATGTCATTGTTTGCTCATCATTTTCTACCTGGCTCTTCGGGAGGAAAAAACCAGAAATAATAATTCCTTCCTCTGATTGGGAGGTCACAGAAAATCATCTACCACTTGTACGAAGGTTTTTGAAGATCAGAAGGCTAAACAATCGCATTTTCATTTATTTGACACCCTTCAAGCAGGTAGAATTCCATAGACATATGTTTTCCAGATAAACGAAGCTTACCCTTAAGCACCAGATTTGTTTTTTAATTTGAACCATTTCAAATGGAAATTATTCTAGAATGGTCCTCACTTCCCTATTTTCTTAGACAAAATACATGGAGCAAAATGTAACCTTTTTTGTAGTATTTCAGAACCCTCACTGTGAACAGCCTGCACTTTTACCACGCTGGAATACAGGGTGTCTCAGCTTATTGCGATGCTTAGGCCTGCTTGCCCTGAATTAATAGCCTCACACGAATGAGCATTCTGGATTTGCGGTTCTGCTTTCTCCTTTTACACCTATCCATTTTCTTGCAGCCAGTCTGCCCGCCATCACGTCATGACCACATCATGCTGCTTGCCTCCAGTGTCCATTCCCCACCCTACTTGCTTCCCAATTTCTAATCTGTTGCTCTAAATGTGCTAGGACTCAGGAAACTTTAACAACCAACATCATTATAACAGTACGTAGAAAGAGAATTAATAGGCTCTGAACAAAGGCCGAAGGCAGTGCTGGCTAAAGAAACCGTGTGACCTTGAGCGCATTAAAACTCTCAACATCTTGCCTTCGCATCTCTAAACCGTATTTATTTACTTATTGTCTCTTGATACACCCTGGACAGCAGAGTTTGCGTGACAAGGAATCCTTAATAAATGTCCAGTGACGTCTGGCATTTAGTGATTTTTAACTAGCATGTGTCCACACAGGTGTTTATGGCTATTTGTAAACACACACATACATGTGTACATAATGTAACACTGACCATGTGCTAGGTGCTGCAGTGACAAAGGTTATGAGGTCCTTACACAATCAGCTTGCTCTGGCAGGAGGCACAGCTCACACAACCCCGATCCTGCTCATCGCTTCAACCCCATCCCCCATCTCCTGCTGAGCTGCCATTCTCCAACCACTCGGGCAAGAGTGTGCTGGGCCCACTGCCCCCTCTGGTTCTGTGCACTTGGCACTCTCCCCACCCCAGGACATTCCCTGCAGATCTTTGCTTGGCTGGCTCCTTCTGCTCTTTCAGGTCTCAACTCAGCTATCCCCGCTCTGAGAAGCCTCCCTAACTTCCCTATGTCCAAGCCTCCCACTCCCTTCTATTGCATTACTTCGATTTATTTTCTTTATACAACTCGCCATGATCTGACATTACTCAGATCCACTCACATACTTATCGTCTACTTGCCCCACTGCTGATCAATTCCCTGAGCACAGGGCCTCCTCCGTGTCAGCCAGCAGCCCCCACTCCCCAGGACAGCACCAGGTCCTCTGCGGAACACCCACTGAACTGGCAAAGCAGCACAAATGGTTAGAATACAAGACAAGTTACAGGGAGGGAGGGCAGAGAACATGCACCCCAGCCTGGGAACAGAGAAAGATCTCAAGAAAGTGAGCTCTGAGCTGGCTCTCACATGGGCGAGGAAAGTCCAATCGTATCCTGGAGAAAAGGTCACATGTAACGGACCAAAAACATCTATGAGAATAACCACTACACAAAATCTCGGCCCAATGATTTATTGGCCAAGAATCCCTGCACTGTAGGGATGGCAGTAAGACGACAGAAGCCCCTCCATTGTCCTCACCCTCCCCAGGCAATGATCTTCCCCTCCACAAATCTGGGAGAGCACTCTCACTGTGTGTGGAGCCTGTGTTAGTTTCCACAGCTCCTGTAACCAAGTACCGTAAACTGGGTGGCTTCAACAACAGAAAATGTCTGTATCAGAGTTCTGGGGGTTGGAATCCAAGATCAAGGTGTGGACAGGTTGGCTCCTTCTGAGGGCTCTGAGAGAGAGAAGGCTCCATGCCTCTCCCATAGTGTCTGGTGTTTGCTGGCAATCTTTGGTGTCCCTTGGCTGGTAGACGCATCACCCTGATCTCTGACTTTATCTTCACATGGTGTCCTCTGTGTGTGCGTGTAAATTTCTCCTGAATAGGGACCCTAGTCACATTGTTTTAGGGGCCCACTCGACTCCAATATGAACTCAACCAATCATAACTGCAATGACCGTATTTCCAAATAAGGCCACATTCTGAGGTCCTGGGCATTAGGACTTCAACATATGAATTTGAGGGGGACACAACTCAATCCATAACAGAGCCTCAGATTTAAAATCAGTTTCCCCTGGGGCGCCTGGCTGGGTCAGTCGGAGGAGCATGCGACTCTTGATCTCGGGGCTATGAGTTCAAGCCCCACATCAGGTGTAGAGATTATTTAAAAATAAATAAATTTAAAAAAAAATAAAAATAAGCTAAAATCAGTTTCCCTAGCAGGGGCTGGCTGCCTCAGCAGGGCGAAGACATGTGAGGGGTCATCCTGGGAAACCCGTGGAGGCAGACTGGCCTTGTCAGGCCACTAAGGGGGAACTACAAAAAGAACAGCACACCCCCTCCCTCCTGCCCTGGGTGTAAGAAGCAACCTGGAAGAAGAACCACAAGAGGGATGGGAGCTCTACTTGTAAACCTGGAGGGCCACATGACCAGGAGTGCCAGCTAGATCACATGATCAGCTCACAAATCCCATAAAGTCCTTGCTGTCATTGTAAAGTGATGAGGCACAGGACATTTGGAAAACAGGATATCCTGGAGCCTGGGCCTTAAAGAGAGACTAGACAGATGGGGAAATGAGAGATTAAGCTTCTTGTCTGCAAAATGAGAGCCTGGACCATGGCACCTATGGACCATTCCCATCATCATGATCTACTCCATCAGTTCCCAGCTGTGGCACGGTTCACATCCGGTAGTCATCATCAGACAGCTGAAGAAAGGAAGGAATAAATGAATGAGCCCATGACCAGAGGATAAAATGCAGCAACCCTCATTCTAGTTAACATTCCTAAAAAGAAAAAAAAAAAAGACCAGGAATAAATCTGGGTTAAAGATCATTGCCCTCTGGAAGTAGTTAAAATCGAATAATACTGTAGCCACTGCAACATAGTGCAAACACACTGAGGGCCTAATTAGACTCCCGAATACATATGCACACAGGCCCTGTCAGAATTTTCTCTGCCTCCAACACAGATCTCAGACCTTTTCTCCCCTGCCAGAACCTAGCAGTTGCTGGGGTTCGGTCTAAATCCATTCTTCGGTGTGAGGGTTCCCCAGCAACCTGCACTGAGAAGCATTTATTTGGGGGGCTGCGAATTCTCCTGTTTCCACGTCCCAGCCTGATGGGAGTTCTTCCCGCAAAGGGCTGAGAAGCTACAGCCAAGAATACAATCAAGAGAAGGACAACCTGCAATCCCGACTTTCCCTTTGTACTTCAGACGACGGCGACCAGCGCGACGGCAGCGGGGGCGGCGGGGGGAGAAAGCTGCAAGTGCAGGAATCAAGCACACACCTGCTCGCGGAGCCGTCTCCCGGAGAAAACGAGAACGCCTCCCTGTAATGCCAGAGTTTAAGAAGAGAAATCTCTTCAGAAAGGAGAACTCAAAAGCAATGGGGCGAGAAAGTTCACGCCCCCAAACTGAATTTCAAACCACCACCACGGGGCACTACCCAGCTGAGAAAAGGCAAGAGGAAAACCTACTCCCCCGACAACAGAACCCCAGCCCACCGGACAAACAGGAACACAGACACACAGGTGGGGGACCTGGAGCAGAAGCGTGAAGGAGAGCACAAAACTCGGGGCGCCATCTCTAAGAGCAAAAGACAGCCTGAGGAAGGGGTGCCCGGGAGCCGGCTCTGCTGCTGCACCTGCCTGGCGTCTGAAGGACGAGCCTTCCTAGCTCTGCCTCTGAGAGCTTTGCAAATGAGATGGAAATGAGCTTGCAGTGAGACCTGGGATGCACTGAGGACAGGCGCTAATGGCAATTATTTAGTTTTAATAACTGGGTAATTGCTGACCAGACCAGAAGAGGCCAAAAGGCCAATGCCTTTGCTTTGCCAAGGAAACCAAGGGTTAGGTGTTAACTGCATAAAATTAAGTGGGCTGTTGCCCTGGTCACTTGTAATTGGGCTGTGCTGCCACATGATGTGGGGACAGACCATTTGGGTCAGGGGGCCTCTGGCAGACCCACCTGGACAAAGCAGGCACAAACTTTTGTGAGCTGTAACTGGGCCAAAAAACAAACAAACAAAAAAAAAACAACCTTTAACTTGGACAACCGCAGCTGTTCAGTGCTGGAGTGGGTGAGGTGTCTGAAGATAATGGTTGATCTTGAACGTGGCTACAGACCTTCCAGTCTCAGGAAAAGCCAAGCGACTACCCCAGGGGGGTCCTAAAAGCAGGTAGAACTGTTAAGACGTCACGTCCTTAGCACTCAGTCCCAGAATCACTCATCTGAAAATCGGGAAGATTTCCCCATGCGCCAGCACCAAGCATGAACACTCAGGATCCCAGCCGATGAGCTGCCAGCCCCTGGTGAAGGGAGGTACTTAACCTCCTAAGGGATTTGCATGAAAACATCACCCTGCCCGGTGCCAGAGGGTCGATGCCCTGTGAGGTCCACTCTAATTCCACAGGCAGCCTCCAGTCTGCGTGCTCACTCCAGCCTCAGACCCGTCACTCTGGCTTCTTCCACTTCTGGATGATTTCTCCTCTGCCACTCAAACCCCACCTGGTACCTTCCAAGCTCCACCTGACCCCACCCTTACCCTGCCAAGAAAGGCTGTTTATGAAGAAGGTGCTGAGTGAGCATGACCTGCCCTGCACAGTTATCTACCCCTGCTGCACTAGAGATCATCCAGTCCAATGTTATAGATAAAAATACACCAAGGCCCAGGCAAGTAACTTGGCTTATCCAGACATTCTTTGGCTAATTTCGGTTTCATGTAACGGACTCTCATCTGTCCAATAGGCTGTATGTTTCCAAAAGACAGAGCTTCTCTATTTCTCCATATGTTAATCTTCTATATACCTCCATAGTAGTTAACACAGGACCAGACAGAAGTAGATCCTTAATAAATATCTGTCCATTATTGGACACTTTCCTCTGTGGTTTATTAATTACCTAATCCAATAATAGTACTGTGGAGCTCAGAATAACTTTGGCTTCCTCTAACTACACTGATGAGGAGCCACATAACAACCTAATAATTTTATAGACGAGCACACGACTCTGGCTGGTGTCCTGCACGTAGCAGGTGAAGGGACTGGTCCTTCACCCTTATCCAGATATATCACAGTTCAGTCCCCACACACTAACTGGGTGCACATTATTTGCCGGATTTGTGTAAGGGATGGCACTTGAGGGTTAAAAAAAGATAGTCCTTGCTCTTGAGGAGTTTCAATCTAATGGGACAGAAAGATAGGATCACAGAACACGATGACTCTGTGTGACAAGTGTGATGACAGAGAAAAGGCATAGTAGTATCATTCTCGATCATTAAAGGAAACTCCACCTCTCTCTCTTGACTCACCAACATGTTCCCCATGAACACACCATGGCTGGCTTGACTATTTGCCAAAGCCCCAAACACACCTCCACACACACTCTCCCTGCCCAAAAATGTCTTCATCTCCATGTAAATCTCACTCATCTTTGCAACTCAAGTTTCAAGTTTAATTCTAAATCATTTATGATTATTCCTTTCACCCAGGCTCTTCCTGAACTACTTTACCACTTGCTTTCTGCAACATTCACTTGGTCTCTTATGATATTTCTCGTCAAATTCTTATGCCCTTACTTAACTTTCATGCATTCTTGTTATTGGTCTAAATTGTTAAATTCCTTAATGGTGGGTCCCGAGTTCTCTTACCTAGAAAATTCACACATGGACAAGTCTCAGGAGCACAGCAGGTAGTCAATATAGCTCCCTGCAGAAGGACTGCATGAATGAGTGAATGAATGAATGTGCCCTATCAGTAGTCAGGTTTCAGTTGTTGTTCAACAATTCCAGATAAATCCGTCCTCTGGGTGTCTCTTCTCTTCCCCATTATACACTAACACACACAGACACATGATACTATTTTCAGTGAAACAGAATGAGTTCACCTGCAATGCATTAGCCACAGATCTCTGCTAAGATTAGCTAGGTTACTTCAATAGCACCTTTTCTAATTTAATTTTTTCTCTGGCATCCCCCCTCCAACCCACCCTGACTCCATCTGGACTTTTTTAGTGCTTGGGGAAAAGGAGAAAATGAGTAAAGCGAGCTGGCAGGAATGGGGTATAATTCTGCGGTTCAAACTGCCATCCACTAATGAGTGGAATAACTCTTTATTGGTGCTAATAAACGAGATGCCGATGCATGGGCATGGAGGTCAGGGCCCAGCCTGGTGGGGCCCCAGCAGGGACTGACTTCTATAATCGGTTTTCATTCCTCTATGAATATCCCAAGCTACAAACGGGCTGGATGGGAATCATTTCCTGAGTAAATTTCCACGTCATAGCACCGCAAGCAAGGCCATGAGCCCTAACATTGTGCTCAACCACCAAGCCCAGGGAAGCTTATATTTCAGTGTCTCTCTTGACATCTCCCATTACAGCACCTAAAACCAGAAACGCCAGTGGATAACGGGTTTTTCCCCACTGTTTTGGACTTTGTCTCTAAGATCTGCTGGTAGGAGTAAGAGCACAGAAAAAGTCTCGCCCTCTACAAGGTTACGGTCAAAGGCAGAAGAACCATCCAAATCACCTGCAGAGCTGGCCCACAACAGCTGGAGAGATTATGACTTAGCAGGNCCTGGGGGGGGGGGGGTCTGATCTGATGGTCTGATTTTTAACATGGGCCCCAGATGATTCGGAGGTAGCCAGCCCATATGACAGACTGATAGAAGCACTATGTCATATCAACCAAATTTGAATTTTAAAAATAAATTTAAAAAAATAAAGATGGTTTCTGTACAAAAAAATAAAAATAACCACATGTGCTCTTCACTGAGGAAGGCCTTGGTGGAAATCCCAGCACCATTATTTACAGCAAACTGGGGCAAGTCACCTCACCTTTGGGTAAGAATAGCTTTTGCAAAAAGCTATTGTAGGAATTTAAGCACATAACCCAAAATAAGTAGCGTGGGGCCTGGCACGTGGTAGAAGTTTAGTAAACAAAACTGCCCACAAATTGAAGTCCTACCTCCCAGATGGCCTGGCCCAGTCCACATTTCACTAAATCATATCAGGTCTATCGTATCTATCAAATTAAGCCTCTGTTTCAGGACGTAAATATGATTTAGTCATTGCACATACATAAATAATTAGGAAAAAGTATACCTGGGGCTTCTGAAAATATGGTCACCATAATGGTGGCACAGAATTCCCTAGTTCTAAGTCAGCCTTGAACTTTTAGGTCACTGATCCCTAAAGAATATCATGATAATGCTGCCTCAGTCATAATATGGTGCCACCATATAAAGCCCAAGGACAATGTCATATTAGAAGATAAGATCATGGACGAGGAAGTCCTTTGAAAACTCTACCCTAGAATAATGAAAGTATCTTTTAAAATCACATTTATAGGGAACAGAGGGTAAACTATCAACAAAGTCACACATTAGGATCCTTCTTATACTTCTATTACCAAAGTTAATCATTCGTATAGTATTAGGAAATGGGCTTTGGGTTAAAGTTAAGTGTTGCTATCAACAAAAACTTGCATTCTTTCTGTTCTTGTTTTTACACCCATCTTATAATCCGAGCATCCTTCAGAAGCCAGCCTTAATGGAAGCCGAGGCAAGACGTCAGCACACAAGTCCTCCTGACATGACCTGGCCCATCATTCTACATGGATGTAGATCACTTTTCCTTTTATATTTCTTGGCACGAAAATTTGCTAGTAAATATCATTTAACCTTTCTCAAACAGTGAAGGTGGCCCCGGTTCCATCCATCAAATGGATTCCTCACTCTTAATTTAAAATATTAGAAGATGCCCTAGACCTTTTTCTGTGGGGGAGACCCACGCAAATCTTATTTGGACAGATTCCCCATGGTTGTCTAAAGTCAATGCCAGATTCTTAAAAGATACCTAGCCAGGTACAGCATTTAATTAAAAGAAGGTCAGTCAATAGAGTAGACATACTCCTACTTGAGTAGTTAATTGTTAGAAAGAGTTTAATAAATTATTTTTGAAGCCAAAGTCCCTGTTTCCATGAAGATTTTTTATTTTTTCTTAAAACTCTCACTGAATTCCACCAGCAAACTCTTTCCAAGGTTGCTAAAGAGACAAAAACAAACATCTGTCTACAGGCATTCAAAATACATGGAAAATATTTAAACTTTCTATTTTAAGTCCAGAGTAATCATCTGAAACCCAACAGTAACTTCTGTATTATATACTGCCTCAGACCATTCTTTGACCGTTGATTTTAAGATTTTTTTTAATTTATTTGAGAAAGAGAGAGCATGAGCAAGGGGAGAGGCAGAGGGAGAGGGAGAAGCAGACTCCCCACTGAGCAGGGAACCTGACATGGGGCTCAATCCCAGGACCGTGAGACCATGACCTGAGCTGAAGTTGGACATTTAACCAACTGAGCCATCCAGGTGTCCCTGGTAAACTTTGATTTTTTAGCAGGAAATATTCAGATGAGAGTAATTAATTTCATGTCACAGACTCAAGCGCTGGTGAGAGGAGGTGATATTTCAGTGACTGAGCAGACAGAACAGCCATCACAATGGAACACACCTAACCTTGAGAGCTTATTCTCAAGAAAATGGAAGGAGCTAAATGAATCTGTGACCCAGCCAGAGAGCCGGCAAACCCACAGCAAAACTCAAATGATTTAGGTGTGCCCTTGAAGTCCTTCCACTTTTACCCCCAATGGTGATTCCCCACCACTCTACGTCTATCACTCAACTCTGCAATCTGTGCCCTGTCCTCTGCTCCACCATGGTCCTTCCTTTCCTTAACACCAAAAGTTCCTTAAGAGCCTGTGTTTAGCTGGAGCTTTTAGAGAAAATGAACCAAAAACCTAATTCCTGCTAGAATTAAACCATTAACTATGGTTTAACATGTGGTCCTTCCATTAGCATTTCTTCAGCTTTTAAGAGAGAAGACGAGGTCTTAATTCAATTGAATAAAACCTAAATAGTGAAATTCTAGTCACTATATAAAGTCACTGCAGGAAAATATGAGAAAATATATCTGGGTAGGAGCCACCTTCACTTCCTTCCTCCTATCATATTAAATAAGTGGGCAGCCTCTCAGCCATTAATGCACTTTTCCGAAAATGTGATCCTTAGAGCTTGTTTTCATCCCAGAATGTCATGAATGAAAGGGATCCTGATTCTAGCCTCTCATTTCACAGGTGAGGAAGCTAAAGACCTCACCCATTTAATGAGTTGGCCCAGATCATACAGCAAGCTACAGCCACATTGGATTCACTCACTGTGCTTTATAAGGGGTTTGGAAAAATGGATATATCCTAGACTCTTCCGCATCTACTTAACCTTTACATCCAAACAGCTGCCAAGCTTCATTTCACCTTGACAGTAGCAAGGTCCTCCTAACTAGTCTCCCTGACTGCAGGCTAGCTTACCTCTTGCAGAACAGTGAGAACCCAGGTCACTCAAAAGCTTAGTCCCCCCATTGCAGGTACACCAGCAATCTACAGGAATATCTGTTGAGATTCCCCCTACTTGGTGTTCCAACTGAGCATTAACCTCCCATAATAGAAACTTAAATACCTCTTCTTAAGAAAACTCATCTCATGACCAGGCATTCCTATTAGGAATTTATTCCTTATTTTGAACCCCACTCTGTCTCCCTGCAGCTGCCATAGATGAGCACCGGTTCTGCAATTTGAGACTATATTAAGCAGTCCTAATATTTCTTGTACTTGACGCCCCTTCCTGTGTCTACAGGTTGTTATCATGTCTCTTCTCTGCCTTCCCTTTCTCTTTTCATATTAGTAAGTCCCTGTTTCTTCAAGCATCCCACGCAGGACATGGCTTGAAGTCTTCTCATCATCAGATTCTCTCTCTCCTACATGTCTTCCAATGTGTCCATATCCTACCAAGTATTTACCCAAACAGAAAAACTAGTCCACGCTAAAACATTACAAACACAGTAGTCTAAACTCAAAAGAGCAGAGCACAAAGAAGTCATCCCCACTCTCATTCTACACCATGCATGTATCAACATAGGTTATGGTTTTGTGATCTTTTTTGGCTTATTATATCAGAGTTGACTCATAGGGATCCTTGAGCTTACTGTTTCCCCAGCCATTTAATAATATTTCACTCATGATACTAATTCTCTGAAACAGGAGGGAGCTCATCCGATTTTGTGCAGTTTAATTTTGGGATTTGTAGAACTTTACATTTATCCCTGCTACATTTTGTTCTGTTAGACTTGGCCCAGATCTCTGGTCTATAAATATCATTTTATATCCTGTTTCTGTCTTAGTATTCACTGTCCCTCCTGTCTTTGTATTATTTGCACACTGGATGAATTGGGAAATATCTTCCCCAAACCGAGGGAAACAATGCCAATATCTCTTAGGTAGAGAGGAGGGTAGAGCCAAGGACAGCCCCTTACAGCAGGCTACTAGGAGACTATCTCCAGATTAACTTTCAAAACATAGGTCAGGATCCTTTGAGAATGATTTATGACCAGTTACTCATCCATCCAGTTTCCCTTACATACAAATACATATCCATATTGATCACAAAGATTTCACAAGGACGTTGTTCAGATATGTTGCCGAGATTTTTTTGCTTGTGTTATTTTTTTTCTCACTTAATAGATCAGTGACCCTTACAAAGAAGGAAAGATTTATGCTAACATGAATTGCTCGCATCAAATCCTCACAGCATCCCAGTGATCATCACCACCTCCTCATTAAGCCCACTGACTGCTTCAGGGTTATGACACCCATCATCTGACATCTGTCTACCTCATTCTTGAGATTCCTCAGTCTTTAACAGTGATCCCCTGTGTCATATCTTCCAGAGCCTTGGCATAAATCTCCTCCATGATAGAGGATTTGAATTTATTTAGAGCAATATGCTATTCTGTAAGTCTCTTTTTTTTTTGAAAGAAAGAATATGAGGGAGACGGCAGGGGAGAGGGGGAATCCCAAGCAGGCTCCACACCCAGTGCAGAAACCAACGCAGGGCTTGATCTCAGGACCCTGAGATCATGACCTGAGCCAAAATCAAGAGTCAGACACTCAATCAACTGAGCCACCCAGATACCCCTTCTGTAAGTCTCTTCGCACACCTTTGTGGCTTTCCTCTTGTATCCATGTTCATCTACACGTATTCATTTCACATTGTTCATTCAGTCCAGAGATCATTTTCCTTGACACAGAAGACAAAATTAAAGTGGGAACTAAAGTGCTCTGCTTCCTCCCTATAATCCATCATTCTAAAGGACCTTTCCCCAGGGGGGCCGCCTGGGTGGCTCAGTTGGTTAAGCCTCTACCTGTGACTCAGGTCATGATCTCAGGGTCCTGGGATCAAACCCTGTGTCAGGCTCCCTGCTCAGAGGGGAGTCTGCTTCTCCCTCACCCTCTGCCCTTCCCCCCAGCTTGTGCTCTTGCACATGCGTGCTCTCTTTCAAATGAATAAATAAATAAATAAATCTCAAACAAATAAATCTCAAATAAGTAAATCTCAAATAAATATATAAATAAAGGACCTTCCCCAATATCCGTGTTCCAAATATTTACAAAAATCTCATTCTTGTCCCTGGGTTTCTTTTTTTTTTTTTTTTAACACAAAATATTCTAAGTTTTTCCCTTCCAAAGTTTTCTTTTAGGTCAATGCCACCTACTAGTTTATACTATACGCATCTTGCCTTTGAACATATTTTCAAACAGACTGCTTAAAAACTGTGTCTGATGCAGATTAAGACAAAATAAAATTATATCTGATGCTGACTAAGGCAAAATAAATTTAATAATTTTTTCATGTGTTGATTTTCAAAGCACAATATTCAATTCCATTATTTTGCAAGGGACCTATACTTAGGCTCAAGAAACACCAACGAGATTATGGTTTTCAAAAAAAAGGGAAATCTTTCATGTGGAAATGTAAGGGAAAACAATGGAAAATATCAAACATGTGAAAAGCAAACAAAACAACTGACTAAATCCTACAAAAAGTAAAAGCTAGCAGAGTATAGTAGTGAGGAGTGCTGGCTCTGTGTTTTACAAAGCTGAAACTTGTTCAAGTCCCTTCTTTCAGCTCACACTAGGTACATCACCTTGAGAAGGCTACCTACTGGGAGGCCTCATCCTCCTCACTTGTGAGACATGCATACTCCTAGTGCCTGCTGCTTAGGGGGCTGACCGAATTCCGTAAGAAAAGAGAAATAATGAATTTGTACAGTTATTGACATACAAGAAGCACTCACTAAACTCTATGGTATTTTGTATGCTCTCATTTGAAATCCACCCTTAATACAGACCCCCTGGGCCAAAAATGCCCCAATTTGTAAGGAGCACAAAATATGGGGTAGTTATAAATAGCTTAGGAAAAAAGGAACCAGGAAAACAACTGGTCACAATCATGTCCAAATTGATAAAACCATCTCAGCCTGGTTCTGCCCTTGTGCTGTAACCTCCTTAGAGACAAGGTCCCCTAAGTAGGCTTCTTTGTGACCACCAGGCGCGTGGGCGTGCACACACATGTGCACACACTCACACAAACACCACTCCTTGCTGAGTGAGATACATGGTAGGTGCTCAGTAACCACACCTGACTGAGCAGTGATCTTCCCAGAATTGGAAAACAAGAAGTAAATTCATCATTCTCCAGGCTACACAGAAATTAGCTGCAGTAAATACACTGTCTACCTTTCCCTGGGAACCGCCTGGCCCACGTAAGTGGTGGCCTCCACACACTCCTGTGTTTGCTTCACGATCCTAGCCCCCCCACCCCGCCCCGGCAACAGCAGATGGTTTAATGGGGGACACCTGGCCATAGCTCGGAAAACTGGATTCTTTCTCCTGCGGATCTATTAAGAATCTAGTTACACTATTGGTAGAGATCCATAAGAAAGGTCTGCAGACTCCTGCCCCTGAGGCTGTGGAATTTCCCTGGGCCCCACCCTTTTCTGAGGCCTGGTTATTCCCCAAATGCCTACAGTACTACAGTATCTTTCCAACAAATTTCCTTTTCTTGCTTAAGTGAATTCCAGCTGGTTTCTGTTGCCTTTAACTCCAAAAGCGTGGGGGGGGGGGCACCTGGGTAGCATTAAGTGTCCGACTCTTGCTTTTGGTTCAGGTCTTGAATTCAGGGTCTTGAGATCCAACCCCACGCTGGGCTCTGAGTTCTGCAGGAATCTGCTTAAGACTTTGTCTCCCTCTCCCTCTGCCCTTCCCTCCTGTGAGCTCATGCACTCTCTGTCTTTCAAAGAAATAAATATTAAAAAAACAAAAACACCTGAACTAATACATTGAGAAAAAAGAGGAGAGAGACCACTGGTTTCAACAGCCCGGCCCTCCCCATGGCTGCACACACTCTGGCTGATACAAACAACCAAAACAAGATCTCATGGTTGACTATGTGTAAAATCAGACTCAATGGGACTCACTAAGTTATCTAAAAAAGAAATCATGGAATCATGTCCTCAAAAGTATCATCAAACTCCATCAGATTACAGACTTTGGAATCAGACCACAGGATATCAGAAAAGAGCCAGAATTTGCCAAAAGAGAGGTTTGTCTGAGAAGAGGAATCACGACGTCATGGCAAAGGGAAGAGCCGATGCTGGCGTGCTGTGTGCTGGCTACCGCTCTCCGGGCTTTTTCAGGCATTAGCTCATTTAAGCTTCACAATAAACGTGTGATGTGGAGCTATTATCAGTCCCATTTAAAGATGAGGAAACTCAGAGACAAGGGGTGCGCTACTTCCCCAAGGTCTCATGGCTCACAGGCAGCAGATCCAGGCTTCAAACCCATGACTCCTAACAATGTAGGGTAAGCTGTGTTCCTCCAGACGCTGGTATATTCAGTGCAGAAGTGAAAAGGTGAAGAGAGGAAACCGTCTTGGGGGAATTATTCTGCAATTTCTATGTGCACTTATCCATTCAACAGACACTTCCTGAAGCCTCCTACTGTCAGGCACTGTGCTAGGCACTGAGAACAGTCCCAGCAGTGCCCTTCTTGCAGACCATGAATCCCCAGGCTTACAGGATCCATACAGAGGGTAGCACAGTAGTTTAGACCAAGAAGGCATTTGATCATCTTCAAGGCTCAACCTACACACCACATATGGGAAGTATTTCTTGTCTCCCTACAATCTACAGGTTAGGTGATAGCACTCCTCGCTGATTCTCCAGGAACCTCATGTACCTATCGCAGACTTGTCACCGCACTTTGGAAGTATCTGTGTGTCTGTTTACTCCCCTATAACATAAGCTATTTGTGTGTGTGACCGTGCTGTCCAACTGTCTCACTAGGGCTGGGAAGAATTCCCAGCATATGTAGGTGCTCAACAAATGTTTGTTAAACAGATTCCTCCATAGGACCTATTTCTTCTTCAAAAACCCATCCTTTGAAAATAAAAGTCACCGGTGGTAGGACAAACACTGAGCAGCTGGTCCATTGACAGAGTTGGGTTTGTCCTAAACCAACCATTCTCTTTCCTCCTGAGCCGACCATTCCCTTTCCTCCTGTCTTCTTTACAACCAGATCTACCCATTGGGGAGGTGACCCACCAGACGAGGGGTACAGACGGAGGAAGCCTGCCACTTGGGAGGAAGTACGCCACTCTCAGTGAAACAAGCCACAATTTGAACTCACGCAGACCTGACGTCAAATCCCTGCTTCCCCACCCAGCAGTCACGTAACCTGGAGAAAGTCAACTTCTCTGAGGCTTAGTCTTCTCATTTTAATATCTGCCTCAGAGTCATTCTGAGGATGAGATGGGGAATCACACAAAGGAAGGTGCGAGAACATCATAGACGTCAGCAAATACGAATAGCCCACCCAGCCAACACAGCCTATGTCTTTTAAAAGTATACACTGATCCTTTTCAATGTTTTATAGGCTACTTTTCTATCTCCTCCATTTGCATCTTTCTGTGTTGGTAGTTTTTTTAATATAGGTACAACAACAGGGAGCAGCTGTGAGATACAAATGATTCGAAAGGAAAACCACAGCATTAATTGAGGATGATAGCCTCATTAACTCAGTTTTCTGTAAAATCTTGCATGGGGAGCCCCCCTGAAACCTCCCATCTCACAAAAACCCAAGGCTCGCAGCCATGTTCACCGTGAAAATGAAACATCACTCCTCAAACCTCAACTAATTTTATGTTTAACTTTTTTAAACAAACCGTAACAAATACTAAGTGTAGCTAATCATTCCCTGATTCCTTTGGTATTCATTGTAATAGCATTAATTACGATAAACACATTTGGAATTAATGTGCATGTCATATGCATATATCAATTCCATTCTAATTTGCCATTGATTAACGCCCGTGAAGTGAACAATGAGTCTCCAGTTTTAATACGCCACTCACGTCTTGGGCAGCACAGCCTTAAAATGGGTCCCAGGCACGCGACACCACACCAGCACCCTGCAGAGAGGCAAAAGGCAAGAGAGAAAGAACAGGGAGAAGATTCTGCTTGTCCTTCACTTTGCGGAGATCATGATGCATCCTGGAGCTGCAGGTGGAGTCCAGATTCTGCAAACCCAGCAGTAGAAAACATTCATGAGGGAGAAAATCAGGTTTGGAAGCCAGCATGGGCTTTGGAATCAGACAGACCTGGTCTCAAATGCTGGCTCTGCTCCTCATTAGCTATCCTGTTTTAGGCAAGTCACTCCACTTCTCTAAACTTCAGCTCCTCCGTCTGGAACAGCAGAGATAACAATGTGCTCCTCACAGGACTTGTGAGAGGATTACAGAAGAAAAAGCAAATGCTGCACTATTCTCGGCACATGTTTTGTATCTTAATAAAAAAAACCGCATCACCATAATTAATCATCATCATCATTACTGCAATAGAAAAATTAACTATTACAAGCTAGGACTCTCATCCAACAGGAAATACTGCATAAATATCACCCAAGAAGGCCCAGTGTGTCAAGGGGTCCCAGCAGGGAGGAGAGGAGGGAGGGCAAAGACACCTCTGATGGTCTCTTCATTTTCAGTTTTTTGTTTTGTTCTGTTTTGTTGAAACAACGGTTTCAGAGGATGGCGTATAAAGGGCAGAGTGATGGCGGGGCCACGGAGAGCTCTGGAGTGACAGCCAGACCCCATGCACAGGCCCATGATGCTTTTAAGTGTCGGTTTCTCCATTTACAATATGAAGATGAGAGGGTCCATGTCATGGCACTGTGAGGGGCAGCAGAGGTGATGAACTACTGGGTGAAGTTGAAAGCATCATTATGGGAGCTTATGGCGGATATTATTAGCATAATTAGCAGCAGCAGCAGTGTCATTATTAATGATCGAAGGTTTAGGGAAACTCACTCTGAAATCCTTTTCTTGGAGCCCTGGCTTTTCCATGTATGCCTGAAAAGGGCGCTTTTCATTTTCTTGTTCTGAACCTCTCTTTCAAGATTCCATGTCCACATCAGTACAGACCAGGCAGATGGCCTGTGTTTTCTGGCCCGGGCCGTCTATCTCACACAGTCATACTCATGCACACAGAGGGGCTTAGGAGGGCATGCGGACGGCTCAGAACAAACGCATCTGCTCCCCAGGAGAAAGAACTCAGTCCACAGGCTGTCCTGACAGCCCACTCTCCGGAACACTGACTACTAGAGAAAATTTCTATAACTGGGCACAGTTCTGGGGCACCCAACTCCTAACACCCCTCAACGCCACGATGATCCATCCAGTCAAGGACCTCTAGCACAGGGTGAATGCCTGTCACAGCACCCCTCCCACTTCGCCCTCCACTACACCATTCCAGCATTAAACTTAACCTCCCAGGAGCTTCAGTAAAGCCTAACACTGGACCATGAGACTTAGGGAGACCATTTGAACAAAGATTTTTGCATCCCCAACATGGTATTAGCATATGGTGGATGCTTAGTTAAAAAATAAATAAAAATCAAAAGTCTGGATACATAACAAGATGAATATGGCCACCAGGACCCTAGAGGGCAAGTGCACTACTATGATGGCTGGATGGTGAATATTGGCACTGCCTTCTAATAATTAAACAAAGGAAAGGCTTTATTTTTTGAAACCAAGACTGTCAAGATGAGAAGCTAATATTATCACGTGGATGGAAAGGTAAACTTTTTCCTGATTTAATGAGGCCAAGCAGTTGGCAAGATCCTGGAACAAAGTTAAGCCTCAAATCAAAGAACCTCACCCTTTTTATGTGATTTCTCCATACAAACCACTTTCCCACACAGAAACAATGAACTAAAAACCAGCAGGTATCCTTCCTTTATAAACGCTCTGTGTGATGCACATTGATCCACTGATTTTCCAGGGAACAATGCACCCATGTGACCCTGATGCAGGCATCCACTCCTGACAAGGAAACGGGGGTCCATATCATTATGAAAGTTACCTGGGAGAGAAACGCTAAGCAGGTAACAAGAGGAGCAGGCTGTAGAAAATCAGGTTAAGGCTCTGAGAACATAAACAAGGGGACCCTTAATCTAGGAGATCAGCTAAGACTTCCCAGGTGGCATCAAGGCAGGTGGCATTGAGGCAGAACAAGGAGGTGAGACAAAGCAGAGGGTTGGTATTCAATGTATTTTGATCACTGTCTGATCTAGGGAATTACCTGCTCTTACAAAGCCTTCATTATATCAAGGGACACAAACTTATGAATCAAGTATTTGATTCAGTGATATATGAGTGAGGAAAGAAGGTCTCACAGATTTGAAAAATAGAAGGACTATTTGGTACAGGCAGATATTTTTTAAGGAATCTGCTAGAATTAATGTTGATTATTTCAGTTTTATATAATGAAAATACTACTCAGTGTGTCTTTGTTAGACTATATTGCAAAATTTTAAATATGTACATTTTTATATTTTTTAATCATGCCAACAAAGAAATTCTATATACAAGTGAAAGGAAATATTTTCCATCATGTCAAAAGTAATACTAACTGCCATTTTGTGGCCCAAGTTTTTCCTCTTCACCATTATACACACTGCATCTCCTCACATACTTCCTACACAAAGGAGGTACCAAGTGGAACGCTGTTTGATAGCTGAATAAACACAAAACCTACATTACCATCCAGGAATCCTGGAGTCCTACAGAGGTGCCCGAACTCCATGTTTTATTCTGATTGGCTTTTAGTGGAAATGCAATCAAAGGAGAGAAATAGGTGTGGCAGGGTGGGGGAGGAAGGTGTGATCTCACCTGTCCCAATAAATGGGCAGCCATGACTCCAGATCCCTCCAGATGCACTGGGAGCCTTCAGCATTGAAGCCTGAGGAGAGGACCTCATTGAAGAGCACCTATGGCTGTGACTCCAGAAAGCACTGACCTGCCCCTGTTTCGGAGACAACTCTGAGAGCCCTTCTCTATGAAGTATAGACTCCGTGTATGTCCAAGGTGCCTTGCCTTTTTTTGGTAATGGACACTGATAAAAAAGGCTTTTCATCTGCCTGGAGTGCTTTCAGTCCTCCTAGAAGAAGAAAAATTCGGGCAAACCTGGGCAATTTGGTCAGCCTCATCAGAGTGGAGCCAATAATAAGCCCAGGCCTGAGAATTCACCCTGGGATGCTGACCTTCCCTGGGGCCATGGCAGCGAAACTCAAAAGAGACTGCATCCATTTACCTGAACAATTCTGAAGACGCCTGCTGGCTGTTCTGCGAACACAGCCTCTGCTTCACCTGTCTCAGGCATTCGGACAGAGAACCAAGATGGTCTTTTCAGTTGTCCCCCGTGTTCTGACATCTCTCAGATACAGACAATCCGGGTCAACACGGCCGCCGCAGCCGGTAACTAAGATTATGCCTGCACTGAGCATGCGCGGCTGGATGCTCAACTTCTCTGCGAATATAAGCCTGGATCCAGTCATGGCCAGTAGCTAATAACTTTCAGCGGGTCAGATTTGGGAACGCCCGGCGGAGTCCACCTCCACCAGGCAACCCCGAGACACCCAGCAGGGGTGGGCAGCACGTGGCTTGGGTTCTGCTGGCTTTACTTGCGGCCGCCACTACTGCGAGGCAGAAGCGGGGAGAGTTCGCTGACTAGGCTGTGGGCGTTTGCAGGGCATCCACGTGCCGTCGGGGAACTCCCTGTGTATCTTCAGACCGTGGGTGCTGGGTTGTGAGTCTCCGGGGGAAGACTTCAAGTTGCTGTCCATTCTGAACTGTACGCTGTTGTCCTCATGAATCAAAATTCACACAAAGTGAGCGTTTTCCTGGACTACGACCTAAAAGCCATTTCATTTTTCAATGCCTCTGATAGTTTCCATTTACGTGCAATCACAAATGTGTCTGCCTCAGAGTCTTTACATCTACGCTTCTGCCTTGGGATCCCGAGAGAGAGAGAGAGAGAGAGATGAAACCCATGAAAATCTGTCACTGGGAAGCAAATATTGCAATTTGGCCAGAGGCCCCTCAAGGAGATATGTTACCTCCGTCCAGAAAGGAAGAGCAAGCGGGAGAAAACCCCTGGTTCAAATATTCCCAAGTTCTTCTAATATTACCACGTGTTTATAAGAGGCTACATCTGTGAATTGCTGCTTCTAAATGCATCGAGAACCTGTCTCAGGCAATTGCCTGGGTTGGATCGGTGTAAAATGTCATGATGAGTGGGTGAGTTGTGAACAAAGAAAAAGTCATCACATTAAAAGTCTGAACACCAAGCAGGAAAGATGACAAATAATTGAATCAAGTTTCCAATTGAAAAAGTCAAAGGAGGACTCAGACGCAGAAACATTTTGAAAAGAAAAGAATAGGTTCACTTGCAAAGGGTGCAAGGGAAACAGACTTCGGAAGGGCTCATTCTCCAGAGAATATAACAACTGCTTCATCGAATAATATGCACAACTATCAAAGTCATTAAAAATGACTATAATGCCACAGTGTTGTGTGCAGGTCTCAGCCTATCAATTAGGAATGCTGTGGTTGGGCCAGCCCTTCTGGTTCTTAAGACTGCAAGATGACCTTCAGCAACAACCATCAGGAAACTTGGAAAAAGCAAAAAAATTTTTTCCTGGAGATGATACAACACACCTGGGGCCATGGAGTGAGATCGCAGGGAGAGAGAGAGAGAGAGAGAGCGCGCACACGCACACTGACCAGGCGTGCTGCTTTCATTGGGGTTGGAGGTGGGAGCCTAGGTTGTTGGGGGCTCACCCTTTCTTGGTAAATTTAAAACATTAAGAGCAGGAAGAGAAAAGCAAGTGGCCCAAAATGGTCAGTTATAGAAATCAACCACTATCTCTAAAACAAAGCCCCCTCAGTGGGGGGAGGTGGCCCATGACTGGCAACGTGCTTATTCGAGATAGTGGTCTTCGAAGCAGATGCCTCTTTAAATGGATACCCCGTGATCCAAACTTAAGTGAGGCATTCACATTACAAAAAACTAAAACAAAACTGTCAGGACCCACACTACACATAGCTCTTTGGGAATGCCAACAATAATATCCAAAACCATAACTGTTAAATTCATCAACGTCAATTTAAAATGTTCATAGCAGCATTGTCCACAAGAGCTAAATTGTGGAAGGAGCCGAGATGCCCTTCAACAGATGACTGGATTAAGAAGATGTGGTCCATATATACAATGGAATGTTACTCAGCCATTAGAAAGAACGATTCCATATTTGCAGCAGCATGGACGGGACTGGAGGAGATTATGCTAAGTGAAATAAGTCAAGCAGAGAAAGACAATTATCATATGGTTTCACTCATTTATGGAACATAAGAAATAGCACGGAGATCGGTAGGAGAAGGAAGGGAAGAATGAAGAGGGGGTAAACAGAAGGGGGAATGAACCATGAAAGACTATGGACTCTGGGAAACAAACTGAGGGCTTCAGAGGGAAGGGGGGTGGGGGATTGGGAAAGGCCAGTGATGGGTATTAAGGAGGGCACATATTGCATGGAGCACTGGGTGTTATACGCAAACAATGAATCATGGAACACTACATCAAAAACTAATGATGTATTGTATGGTGACTAACATAATAAAAAATTTTAAAAAATAAATAAATAAAATGTATATATATACATTTTATTTATATATATATATGTATTTTTTTTTAAACAAGAGGAAGGGGGGAAAGGCAGGGGGGGAGAGAGAACCTTAAGCAGGCTCCATGTCCAGCTGCAGAGCCTGACACGGGGCTCAATCTCACAACCCTGAGATGGGAACTGAGCCGAAATTAAGAGTTAGATGCTTAACCAACTGAGCCACCCAGGCGCCCCTAAAATAGATTTCTAAATTGACAAAATAACGAAACGTCACTGTGCTCTCTAAAACACAGCCCTGCCATGCAACAAAACACACATGTATGTGTGCATGACACACCATGATTCGGGGCACACATGTTCCCCCAGAGGCTCCCTTCCACTCAAGTGTTTATATCTCTGGGGAAGATAATAGAACAGTGAGAACAAAGTATCCCTTGCTCATGAACAAAAAATCACTTTGTTTTTAACAAGCTCACACCCTTTCCATGGCCTATTCCTTTCCAACCTGTCCTTGTTTGAAGTCAGACCCCAACCACTAGGCTTCTGCACTCCATCCAATCAACTCACAAGAGGGTCTGGCTGAGGACAAATGATGGGCTGCGTTCAGTGATGATACCCGGAACTCAAGCGTTCAAAAATTAGGATGACAAATTTAGTCGAGTCGCAGGAGGACAATTAAGAAGCCTGCATGGTCTGTTTCATAAGTGGGTTCCTGGGCAGCCCAGGTATGACAGCTGTTTAACACTGGCCCGAAGGGGATGTGCCAAGATGAAAGGGACGGAGTTCCACCAAGACTCATTCTGGAATCAAAAGGAAGAAAAAGAAGAAGAAAAGAGAGATGCAGACGCTGGCTTCACCTTGAGTGACTACCGTCTTGTGTTTGGAGGGCTGCATTTGTTTCTAGGGGAGGTGGTGGTCAGATGAGAGGGGGGGGAAGGTCACATTTTGAAAGAAAAGAAAACTGGTTATTAGAGAGCAAATCGGAACTAGTTCCAAGAAAGCTGAGGCCTGGCTGGAGCCCATGGCATGTGTAATAACCGTATCCCAAACAGAAATCCTTATCAGAATGCTCATCCCCAAAGCCGCCTTCCACGGCGGCCTTTTCATCTCTGAAGCCTCCAACGGGCCAGCGGCTCAGCGGCAGCTTTCATTAATTTCTGCTATCACCGCTGATCTTGAAGCTTCAGCCAGGAAGGGAGCCAAGGGCTTTGTCTTTTTCATAGGTAATTTACAATTACAACGGCCAGTTTCCTTGAACCCTACTATGGGGCACAGGGGATTGGGGAGCAAGCTTCTTTCTCCCAAAGAAACAAAGGGATTGGTGAAAAACAGACGGTGAGAGCTCATGAATACCCCAGCTCTGGCTCCAGCCAGAAACAAACATGAAAAATAATGAAAGTCCTGAAAGTGAACAGCTGAGGGTGCATCTCTGGCTGCATTTGGGGACAGCTCTCAAAAGCCACCTGGAGTTTCCTGAATCCCAAGTAATAACTTTCAAACTATTTCCTAAGCCAATTTTTGGAGAGCCCGAATGGCTGGCGTAAGTGCCAGGAACAATGCAGCGGCACGGCTCCCGAGGAGGAGCAGCCCGGCCCCCTGCCCGCAGACATTCACCAGGCAGGAGAACCACTTGAAAGATGAGCTGCGGGGGAACAGCCCCCTCCGGGAGCCCTTCTCCTTCTTGATGTTCTTCACTGACTCTTGGATGTGTACTCCACCCCTTCCAGGAAAAGAATTTCTAAACTGAACACCTAAAAGTGTACATTCTTTTATAAACTATAAAAAAGAATTTTTTTTTTTAAGGAAAAGAGACCTCACTTGCCAGGCCTATTAACACTAAGTCAGTAACCAGCCCTGCATACATACATGTCACGTCATTTATACTCCCATCGCATACACAAGGTCAGCGTTGTTTTTATCTCTAGTGATCAGAGAGGTTAAATCATTCAGTCAAGGTCACAAAGGTATGATGTGCCCGAGGTGGGGTCAAACCCAGGTCTGGCCAGCTCCATCAAAAGCCTGCAGAAAAGTCTCTCCTGTCAAGTGGTCCTGAGCATTACCAGCACAGGCTACGGAGGAGGATATCAGAGGTACGCCTCTCTGCCCACAAGTGGACCCCCCATGATTCCTTCCTACGGTGACAGTGGCTAAGGCCATCACACCCGTGTGATCCATTATGCGGCAACCCAGCTTTCCTGCCGTCCTGTGCACAGGCACAGCGGTGTCTATGATCTGACTGCTTAGTAAATGCTTCTTAGGGAGAAGTGCAAACTCTGCCCCTGAAGCCCTTTCAATCTACTTGGGAAGATCGGGCCAAGGGGAGCTCTCAGCTAGATTACAAAAGCAGCAGTTTGAGTCTGGTGCCGGGGCTCTGGCTACCTTCTCTGCCCATACCTGCGTTTGTCTCCTCTTCATCTCCAGGAGCTCCAGGCTACCTCTCACTACTATCATTTCTCCTACAACTAAAAGACAAAGTCACTGACTAATTCATACTAAAGTGTACAGGACTATAGATGTTTATCCTTCTAATAAAGAAGTACGTTTCTCATGATAAAAATTAGCATTGCACACTAGAGTGGGAAATAGGGCTTATTTCTAGGGAAGAGATTTTTCTTGCATCCCTGAAAACAAATCACAAAAGCAGACAATTTTCTCACATTTTAGATTAAAGCAACCTAACATATACATACTCACAACACACAAACATGCAATTAGGCACACAGACAACTTAAAAATAGTAATAACTCCACCAACTCAATCCAATTATTATTGCTGAGTGCTTCCTATTGTGGTGAGAGAATGAGGGCAGACTGGCAAGATAAACAGGACACCAGGACCCTTAAGAAGCTTATCATTTGTCTGGGGACAGACATGCATCTAAAGACATTGCTGGGGACTATGACCTCAGTTGTTGAACAAAGAGCAGCCCCATGTCAGCAGGGTTAGGTTTGCAAGCCAGCTCAACACGGGGGTTCCCATCTTCCTCCCCCACCACAAAAATAGGGATTGAGGAAATTTTTAAAAAGGGAAACCTTTGGACACTGCAGCAAAGTACCAAACCTGGTGCTTCCCAAGAGAAACTGAAGGGGAAACACTGCAAAGCTGCTTTGTTTAAACACATAAACTATTGGGATTATCTGAAGGCAAGTCTCCAGATCTCCTTATATCTTAAACCGAACTCAACGCCTGACACAAAAAATGCACCCACAGAGTTGGTGAATAAATGAAAGAAGGAACGAACAGAAATTAGGGTAGGCATCAGGTCCACCGCATTTGGGTTTAGGTGGCAGCCTTGTACAGGTCCTTTGGCCCCTCTTCATCTCTGCCCAGGGGAGAGTGGTGCCAGCCCTCCCTTCCCCACCTCTTAGGGCTCCTGGGAGCATCAGAGAAGCTCATGAACTCCAGAGCACTTTCAGAAGCATAAAGCATTCTGCGAGTTCAAGGGTTGTCATTATTCTTTTGTAGACACCCATGACAATCCACAGCCGTTCTTGCAGGGAAATTGAATCCATCCCTGATTAATCAGCCTGTTTACTGCAGGCTGACTGTAGCCTGACTTTCCCTACTCTGGCTCTGGAGCTCCCTCCTCCAATGTTTGCTGCTCAGACCCTCAACTTTCAGGTACCAGGGCTAGGAACAGGGCCTGGAGGAGGCCCTCCTTCTCCAGCAGCCCCTGCCTGCATGGGGTCTGGTCACTCCTACCCTTATGCCCACCATCATTCTGGGTATTCCCAGCTGCACCAGAACCCCTACACCAAGCTCCCCCAGCTAAACAGCCCCTCTAGATGACAAAGCACTGCTATGACCCCATCCCACCCTCTTGCCAATCCTGCTTGTTAGCATGGCTGTTTCTTTCCAGGGAAGTGGTGAGACATCTCTGCTCCACAATGTGCACGTGAGCCCAAGACCAAGGCATCGGAACAGGGCTGGCAGCCGTGGGCAGACGCAGAGGTGGCTCCAAGCTAAGGAGACTGAGATCGGAGTTCATCCCTCTAATAATTTCATACCGACACCCCCACCCGCCCCCTTGGGGGACCGAACGGCAAAGGCATTTGGCATTTTTAACTTCCTGCAGCAGAGCCTGGCTCTGAGTGTTCCTCTCTCGCCAGGATCCATCATAATCTCTAAAAGCAGTGTCGTGCTGGAGAGGCTCGCCTCTCAAGTACGAGCACCACAGTTCAGGAACATTGTGTCCGGAGCCAACAGAAAACACTGACGTAACAATGGCCCTGACCTCATGGTTCTCTGTTCCTCTCTTTGTTCCCATAATGTCTGCTATTAAGCCTCTGAGCTAGCACAATTCTATGAAAGTAAAACGATACCATGTTTTATTATAAATGTGTCAGATTCCTTTGCTGAGTCCTTTCTTGTTTTCTTTGTATGTTGGGGTCCTTATCCAATACGCACTCAAGATGGATTTATTGAGGGCCAATTAAACACCAAATCAATAGTAGTAACATAAGGTGGAGTCCTGCCCTCCTGACACGTGCACTGGAGCCAGCAACGATTTTTTGAGCACTTGCTGTGACTAAGAATATTACGTCCAGGGGCACCTGGGTGGCTCAGTCGGTTAAGTGTCTGCCTTCAGCTCAGGTCATGATCCAGGGTCCTGGGATCCAGCCCCAATTTGAGCTACTTGCTCAGTGGGGAGTCCACTTCTCCCCCCCCCCCCGCTGCTCCCCCTGCTCATGCTCTATCTCTCTCTCTCCCTCTCTCTCTCAAATAAATAAAATCTTTAAAAAAAAAAAAAAAGACTGTGTCCATAATCTCATTTCAACCTCCCAAAAAAACCTATGAGATATCTCCCTGTATTACAGAAAGTGAGGCTTAGAGAATTGAACTAAGGTGCCCAAGTTAGTGGAAAGGCTGAGATTTGAACGCAGGCCTCTGACTTCTGAGACCGTAGCTTGAAGGTAGTATCAATTAATCACCCACGTGAAACAACCAGAGAATCCTGAAGGGCCAAATGGTGCCCACCTGTGTTCCTCCCTTCCTTCCTTCTCATTCTATCAATGGGTCTCCTGAGCATCTTCAGAGGGCCAGGCACATTCTAGGTATAGGGATCAGGGTCCCTGCCCTTCAGTTACTCAGTCCAGTCAATCTACATGGGCTTAATAACCTGGGCCAAACCATGGAGGGGGCAGACTGTAGAGAAAAACTTGGAAAAATACATGGGGCATAAGGGACTCATCACAGTGAGAGAAAGAATGGGAGCCAAGTCCTACAGCCTGGCATTTGGAGTCAAGGTGACAGGGAAACTGAGGCTCCCACAATCAGAGTGGAAGAAGAGTCAGGAATCAGGCAGCCCTTTCTGGAAGAATCCTGAGCAGTGACTCCTGGGAGGGAGATGATTTACAGTTAGTCCCCAAGCCTGACTCTTTGTCACAGAAGGAACATGACTCAGTAAATGAAGATGCAGCCGAAGAAGCCACATCAATTTGCATCTCTGCCTCTGGCTGGGACCCAAGAAAACCCTCTGAAAAGGTCACCACGATATTCCCATGGATCATTTGTCGCGCTTTCTCCCAGAGAAGTAGCTATCTGTCGCAGACGTGAATGTATGCAGGGTGATGGTGTTTCTCAAAGGCCCCTCCAGGCCTCCTCACCAGGCAGTCGGCTCAGCAGGAGCCAGGGTAGGGGGTGAGACCAGATAAGGACAGCTTTTGGCTGTCTTGGGAATTCATTCACCCACGGTCAAATCCCATGAGTCCCTGCCCTCCCAGTCACGGCCCTGGGTCATCCGCAGGTAGAATGGCAAGCCTGGACTCCCTATGTTTTTCACTCCAGGAGGGATATTGCTAATCACCCAACAAAATGCCTGAAGGACCCAACTGAGGAAAACATGGTGGAAAAGTGAGAGGCAGGTGGGGGAGGCTGGGGGTCAGGGGGGTGGGGGGAGACTGTAGCTGCTCTTTCATGGTGCCCAATCTAGATGGATCTCTCCATTCACCCCGAAATACATTCCCTTAATCCTTTGCCCGTTTTCAGTATTCTAGAATGCAAGAGACGTGACACAGTAGTTTAGACAGGGAGGCAAAGGGACCAGTTCGGTCCATAACTAGCTACAGAGCCTTGGTTTAAACACATCTTGCCTGATCTATAAAATGCCAACAGAACAGTACGTACTTCACAGGCCTACCAGAAAGGCAAATGAAATAATCCAAACGAAACACTCCTGAGTGAACGATGTCTGGCAGATCATACACATCTGTCTCGCATGCCTCCAAGTCGACTCTTCTCCAGACTACATATCTTCACTTGACACGACTTTCAACTCTTCCTAGAATCGTGTTCACTCTGTTAGCAGGGACAGCAAAAATAAATCCAGGATTTGCTGAGCACCAAGTCTGAACAAAGGCCTGTTCTAAGGGATGTTCACTAATTATATAATCCTCACACAACTTAATAAGGTAACTATTAATTGCTCCATTTGATGGACAAGGAAACTGAGGCTCAAAGAGATTGCACACCTGCCTTGAGGGACACACGGCCTGTCACTGGCAGATGTGGAGGTTGCCGTGTTTTCCTCTCTGGCACACCATCTGCCTTCTGTTGCATCCCTCTCAAAGTGCTGTGCCCAAACAAGTCACCTCATTCCAGTGTAGCAGAAGCAGTGCCAAGGGAGAAGGACTTTCTCCAGCCTCACCGCAGGTTCGGCACTTGCACTCACGTAAGCGGACACATACTGAACTTGACACTTCATATCTTCTGACATATGAGTCTGCCAAGCCTCTCCATCCTGTATCTGGGCAGTTGTTTTACTTTTTTAATGCAAGGATAAGACCTAACATATGACCCTATTAACCATCATTTTGATAAATTAAGTTCCTTTTTTCAAGCCTGAACTAATCATTTTGGATCTGAATCTTTTTATCCAACATATCCATTATCTCTCCCATCTTCGTGTCACCTACATATTTCTTTCTCTGTCATTGATTAAAGGAAATGTTAACAATGCAAAATCAAGAGTAGAACCTTGTAGCTCTAGAAACCTGTCTCTGGCTGAAGAATGCTTCGTTAAAAAGTACTCGGAGTATATTCCATGAATAACGGACCCAGCCCAAAGACCTCTGCCTTGAGCCCAAGGTTATCTGAGAGGCTTTTCCAATACCTTGCTCAAATTAGGATTACACACCCCTACTGCAAAGAAGGGAATGAGGTTTGCTGAACAAGACTTGCTTCCTGTTCAGCACACGATGATTCCTAGCGATTACTATTTGCTTTTCCAAGGTTACACAAACCATCTTTTGAATACTCTATCATAGAATCTTGCCGAGGATTTTAAACCAGCTCATGAATCTATAAACTAGCTCATACAGACCACTTTGAAAGCAAGAATAACTGCCTGTCTCCAACCTTCTAGAACATGCCCACTCTGCAACGTTTTCCTTAAGTATTGCCAGCAATATGATATCACACCAAAGTCTGACATCTAACCTGGGATGTAATTGTTGAGATCAAGAGGCTTGAGCCCATTCAAGGCAGAGGGAGTTCTCTACTAACTGGATCACCAGAGCTGGTCATCCACACTTGTTAGCGCTGATCTACCCCAGGCTTATGACCTACCGGACTAGCTTCCCGGGGAGCCTGGACTCCCACTGTCACTTGCTAAGCTTGCACAAGCTGGGGCTGGGAAAGATCAGCCAGATAGTATTTTCCAGGGCTTATACTGAGATGCTATTTGAACCTGCAAGCCCCGGGAGAGCCCCATCACAGAAATTAGTCCTTTATTTCCAGCAGGACGGGTGTAAAAGGCGTCCTGCCTGAGGCAAGACTCACTGCAGTAGCCAAGTCCTCTGGTTCACTGTACTACATCCCCAAAGTCAAGGGTCTCTGACCTGATTTGACCTAATCTGACCAAGTGCACTGCCCTAACCCAATTCCCAAACCCTTTCCTGGCTTCCACCACCCTCCTATTATGGTCTTGGGCACACTCAGACTCCCAGAATCCAGACTACTGAGAACACGGTTCATTTTCAGCCTTGCCCGGGTTCTCTCAGTCCTGCCACAGAACTCCATCTCCTCGAACCTCCACCGCTCAGGTCTTCGAAGAGCACAGAAGGGCAAGGATGTGACCAACGTTGAGATCTAAGCAAGGTTTAACCTCTAGAGGTCGTTTCCTCTATCAGGGGTAACCTGCAAACAACAAGCTGCACCCTGCCTAAATTTTAAAATCACTCAGAAGGCTCTGACCTAGAAATTCTACCTCTAGGAACCTATCCTTAAGAAATAATCAGGAATGATAAAAAGACCAAGAGCAAAATTTCTGAAACAATCCTAAGTAATATGTACCATAAGATACAAGTATTTTTTTAAAAGATATATAAACAGATAGATGGTGATTCGATAAACGGATGAAAAGGAGGGAGAGAAGATATTAGAGAGATAGAAAGATATTAACAGTAATTTCTGGATAGTGGGCTTTCAAGCAATATACGTGTGCTTTTCTATTCCGTGTTTTCTGTAAAAACACAATGAATATGTATTTTGTAATTGATAAAACTAAAAATCAATGTAGTTATGATACATCCTTTCACTTCAAGGATAGAATTCATTCTCTCATTCCTGCATCAAATAAGATCTAAACACCTACCACGTGAAAGAGCCTGTGCCAGGCACTCCAAAGGATGCAAAGAATGAGACGTGATGTTGTCCTCAAATTACTTACACATAGATGGGGAGACAATCGGGGAGCACAAACACCTATGACAAAAGACAACAGAAACAGCCTGTTTCATGTGAATCTGCAGACAACGAGTGCCCAAGCTCATAAGCCCAGCAAGGAACTGATTAGCACACTGGAAGTGGGTGCAATTTCAATAGGTAGAGACGGTGTGGGAAGGGGGTGACCCACTGGTCCTGGTTCACCCATGACTGTACCCACTTGAGCACCGAAAGTCCCGAACCCCAGGAATCCCCAAGTCCCGGGTCAACAGAGACTACTGGTCACCCTCTTTGGGAGGTTCACTCTGACTGAGCAAATGTGAAGGCATTAAGATAGGATCAGGCAAGGCTTGTTCCCTGGAAGGAAGGCAGTCCACCTTGAAAAGCATAACTAGGACCCAAACCGCAAATGGTTCTGAAGTGTAGCCCCAGGGAATGGATTTAACCTGACCATGGAGTGCTATTGAAGATTTTAGAGGAAGAGCAACTTCGGAAGAATAACCTGGAAGCAGTCTACCTGGCAAACTAGAGGAGGAGACGAGGAATAAAGCTGAGATCCCAGAAAGGTACCCGAGAGACTCCCTCTGGGGAGGCAGCGTGGCGGGATGGCACTAATGCCATTTACAAAACAGATGAGGGGGGAGAGGCTCCTCAGGTTTACACCCTGGCTCTGGGCTCCACCCGCCACCTCAGCTGCCATTTTGTTTGCCTAAAGCAAGAGCTCAAATGAATAAGCACAGTGTTAACTCCAAGCAAAAACAGGCTGTCTAACAAAGTAAAACACCTCCTGCAAGTGAGTGCCTTCACAGCGATGAAGAAACGCCAGGCTCCAGAGCTTCCGAGAGGCTGCGACCAGATGTGCACAGCATCTCCTGGGGGTGAGGGGCTCTCTTAAGCACGGGATGGTAACCCGATGCAGGGGGTCCCTGGAATTCAGAGCCGCTGAACATTAAGGTAAATTTGCCTCTGGTGGCTTAAATTGCCCAACTTGTTTACTTTAGAGAGCTCCCCGAGCAGAAAGCTCAGCTGGCTGATTAGCTTCCTGACGTGGTCTTACATACAAGCGGAAGGAGAGGGAGGCACGCGTGCCTCAATCCTAAAACCCACTCCTATTTATTTCCTTCACCCCAACACATGCACAAAGAAACCGCTCCAGATCAACATGAGCATAATTCCCACGGTTTCTTGCTGCCAACAAGGTTACCTTCATGCAAAGACAGAGAGGACCCGGCTAATTTCAATCACCTTAAAATAATAATAATAATAATAATAATAATAATAATAATAATAATAATAACTCTGTCTTATGAGCTTGTGATGTTTGTACCTTTTCAAGTATCCTCTAATCTGGTGTTCCTTTATCCTCTCCACAGTCCTGCAGGCAGGTATACATGACCCACCATCCCCATCTAATGGGGAAGGAAACAGAGAAATGGAGAGGTGACATGGTTTAGCCTAAGATCAGACAGTGACCCACAACCATGTCTCTCTCTGCACTGCCTCCACCATCCATTCTCCACAAACTCCCCATTCCCTTAGGGCCTGAGCCAAGAAATACAGACGTGAAGGGAGACAGTTCATCCTCCTTACATTCTATCCTTACGTTCAATTACACTCATGAAACCTAAAGACCTGAATTAACCCAACCCACTCGTGAGCACATATGCAGTAGACACCCTTGTACCAAAGGGCAAGCAAGACAGGGAATGTTTATGATGATGAAGAAATAAAAGAACAGAGATTTTAGAGAAAGAAAAAGGATTTTCTAGATCCGCGTGGACTAATACAGTAGCCATCAGCCAGGTGTAACAACTGAGCACTGGAAATGAGGCTTGTTGGAACAGAGATGGACTGCAGGTGTATAATACATACCTGATTTCCAAGACTTCACGTGGAAAAATAATAAAACATTATTAATATTTTAGATTGATTACCTGTTGAAATTACACTTTTTGGAGATAGTAGGTAAAATAAAATATATTACTAAAAGCAATTTCACCTCTTTTTTACTTTTTTTTTTTAACCTGGCTATTAGAAAATTTTTAATTATATGGGGCACCTGGCTGGCTCAGATGATAGTGCACGTGACTCCTGATCTCAGGGTCATGAGTTCGAACCCCATGCTGGATGTGGAGCCTCCCGAAAGAAAGAAAGAAAGAAAGAAAGAAAGAAAGAAAGAAAGAAAGAAAGAAAGAAAATCTTAAATTATATGTGTGGCTCACATTAAATTTCTATGGGGCAGCATTTGTCTAGAAAGTTTTCTTCTTTATTTTTATGGAATAAAACCAGAATGTCCTGCTTTTCCAACATTCTTCCTAGCAGGTAAACAGATGTTCCATAATGCCATATTCCTGACGCTTGTCCCACTTTCCTGGACTTCTCCCAGCGCCGCTGGCCTAGTTTGTCCATCATGTTGACTCACTTCTCAGGAACAATCAGAGTGTTCTGTGTTACGGTCTTTGATAAAACTGCCACACTCAACACACCGGATTCCTCAGAGCAGGAGCCCGCGGCTGGAGAGCCCCTCCCTTGCTGGCCTCCATATTTCTTTCCCAGAGTAGAAATCACCGGGACAGCATCAGGGCACGACCAGATTTGGGAGACTCTAATTGTACTTTAGAGTCACATCCTGAACTTTTTTTTCTATAGTAACAAAATTCACCGTCCCAAGGCATCGTGTGCCTTACACCTCATCACGCTGCCCAGCCCTGGCCTCCTCTTTTCCCACTGAAATTGCTTCCAGTTGATAATGTGACCATCTCACAAGCATAATATATGCAGGTGGTGCCCTCAAGGGCCTCCTAATTGTCACTGTCCCTGGGTTTTATACGTGATCATCAAAGAGAAGAAGCTCATAAGCAAAGGCAGCAACCAAAAGGGAGGAAGAGAAAGAAAGACACCTGGTCCTTTTCACTCAGTGGAAAGGACCAGATCACAGACCGCAGGCAACAAAGCAGTGTCGGTGACAGGCTGGAAGGGAAGAAATGATGCTCTGGGTAAGAGAAAGGGACTAGAGAACAGATGGAAACAGACCTCTATTTCCTTTCGTTGTACTGTGTGCTGCCATTTTTAAGGGCAGAACATACTTCCTTTTTGGTGGGAAAGGGGAGCGGGAGGATGGCTCCTCTTCCAATGACAGAGAAGCCCTTCGAGTGCTTTCTCCCTTCCCTAGTCAGGCAGAACTGCACTGTCAATTGGCATCTAACTCACTAAGGACAGCCCTCCAAATAAGGATGACAATGGTCTACCATGGTGGGGGGGGCAGAGAGGAACCAGAGGATCTGGCTCCACTGACCTAAGACTCAATTTCAGAGGATTCAGGTAAAATAAAAGAACCACATTCCCACTCCAAAAAGATTCCAGAGGCCAGATGTCAAGGGCGTGGAGGAATGAACATGATTTCTTGCCCCAAAAGAACTGACTTGACACGGCTAATGTTTGCTCTCCTTGGTTCTGATCATTTCTCTTATTTGTTTAATTCTCATTCTCTCTCCCCTCCCTCCTTACCTCTTTCCCTTCCTCCATTCCCCACCCCCCTTCTCTCTGCAACCCCCCACTCTCTTCCTGAAAAGCAACTTGGGGAAGTGCGGGCTTTGGCATCAGAAACTCCTGGATTTGACACTTGGCTCTGCTTCTTTCTAGTGGCATGGCTCAGCCTCCCTTCTCTGAGGATATAGGTTTCTACTCTCTACCCCAACAGTCAACAAAATATAACACCCCCTGAAATATTCATTCTTTCATGCATTCAACAGGTATTTACTGAGAACCTTCCATGTTTGTGTTGAATGTGGAAGACAGAGCATTACCCAAACTGACCAAAATCCTGACCTTGTGCATTTTGAATTCTAGTTGGAGGAAGATTATCAGGAAACATATGAAAAAGTAAATTGTGAGTCTGACAGTTATAAATTTTGTGAAGAAAAAATGAAGCAGGGAGGAAGAATAGGAAATGCAGTGGGTGGAAATTTAAAGGACCTGAAGCAGGCTTGGGGAAGAGCACCCAGGCTGAGCACACAGTGTGGCAAAACCATGAGGCCAGAGCAGCAAGGGGCCTTGTACTTGGGTGGCTGTGAGTGAGATGAGAGGCAGGAGAGAAGGTAAGTGGTAAGGACTTTGGAGTTGCTTGAAATGAGACAAGAACTAGATCAGGCGGCGCTCAGAGGTGTGGGGAGGAAGGGGTACTTATCTCTGTGGAACAGGATCACCTGGTGTGAACACACGGGGAGAAGGGCAGAAACAAGGAAACTGGATTTGAGACCTGAGGCTATGGCCATGATCCAAAAGCGAGATCATGATGGCTCAGAGCAGGGTTTTAGCTCTGGCGGTGGTGAGCAGCAGACTTTATCTACTTTGTAGCTCTGCACTAATGTGTGACATACATTTAATAATACACCCCAAAATAGAAAAATGAAAATGTTCAAAATTAAAAACAGAAGATCTACTATTTTGTTCCAACCACTCAAAAGAATACCTTGTCCACTCCCTGGATATACCCCCCTTTAGAAAGCACCAGTGTAGGTGATGCAAAATAATGTATGTAAAGTACCAAGCACAGATGTAAGAACACAGGACAAGCTTAATTATACTGGTCCCTCCTGCCCCGACCCCTAGTTGACTTAGCCTATGACTCCCTGCCCTACTGTCCTCTAGCCTCTGGATCTCCTGATGCTGTCTATGACCTGGCCACTTGCCTAAGTGTAACTCTCAGCTATCCCAAAGCTTCCCTCCTGGAAAAGTACCGTTTTCTGGGCTAGGAGGAAAAGGTGAGGCACCCTGGAGTTTTAGCCTAAGTCTAAAATTGACATCATACTCTATCCAACAGCAGAATGACCAGCCTTCCCAGGGAAGCACGGAATTTTCACCAAAGAGGGACCACATTCTGAGCAAACAAACACACCTTATCAAGTTTAAAAGAACAGAAATCATACAAAGTGTGTTCTTAGACCACAGTGGAATCAGCCGAGACATCAATAACATAAAGATAGTGGTGAAATACCCCAATTCTACCCCAATATTTGGAATTCCCCACATTTCTATTCTAAATAACACTGGATAAAAATGAAGTTTCAAGAGAAATTTTTAAATATTTTGAACTAAATTAAAATACAGGTGATCAAAATTCATCGGATATAGCAAAATCAGTGCCCAGAGGTAAGTTTATAACATTTACAGCACGTTAAATACATATGTTAAAAAACAAGAAAGATCTGAAATCAATAACCTAAGCTTCCACCTTAGGAAACTAGAGGAAGAAGGGCAATTCCAACCAGAAGTGAGGAAATAAGAAAAATAAGAACAGGGGCACCTGGGTGACACAGTGGTTAAGCGTCTGCCTTCAGCTCAGGGCGTGATCCCGGCGTTATGGGATCGAGCCCCACATCAGGCTCCTCTGCTATGAGCCTGCTTCTTCCTCTCCCACTCCCCCTGCTTGTGTTCCCTCTCTCGCTGCCTGTCTCTATCTCTGTCGAATAAATAAATAAAATATTTAATAAAAAAAAAAAAAGAAAAAGAAGAACAGTAGTCAAAGAACTTGAAGCCAGGAAAATAATAGAGAAAAATTAACTAAACCTAATGCTGGTTCTTGGAAAAGATCTGTACCATTGACAAACTTCTAGGGAGGATAGCCAAGAAAAAAAAAAAGACACAAAATACCCATATCGGAAATGAAAGAGTAGTCATCACTAGTGATCCCACTGATATTAAAAAGATAATAAATAATTGGGCTGCCTGGGTGGCTCAGCTGTTTAAGTGTCCAACTGTTGATTTCAGCTCAGGTCATGATCTCAAGGTCGTGGGAGCCAGCCCGGAGAGGGGCTCTGCACTCAGGGCAGAGTCTGCTTGTCTCTCTCCCTCTGCTCCTCCCCTGCTCACTCCTCTAAAATAAACAAGTAAAATCTTTATAAAAAATATAATAAATAAATATCCATAAATTTGATACTTAGATAAAATGGACCAGTTCCTTGAAAGTCACAAGCTACCAAAATTCACACAAGGATAAAGAGATAACCTAAAGAGCCTTGTATCTATTAAAGAAACAGAATCAATAATTAACGATCTTCAAAAAAAATCACAAGGTCCAGATCGTTTCACCTGAGAATCCTACCAATTATTTAAGATAGAAATTATACCAATTCTTGGCAACCTCTTTCAGAAAACAGAAGGAGAGAGTGCACTTCCTAACTCATTCCATGGGGCCAAAATTACCCTAATGCCAAAACCAGGAAGGAAAAAAAATTACAAGAAAAATACAGACAAATATCTCTCATGAACACAGATGTAAAAATCCTCAACCGATATTAGCAAATCAAGCCCAACAATGTATAAAAAGAATTCTACAACACAAACAAATGAGATTATCTCAGGTATGCAAGGCTGGTTCAACATTTGAAAACCAATCAACTTAAAGTCATCACATTAACAGACTTAAGAAGAGGGGCGCCTGGGTGGCTCTGTTGGTTAAGCCTCCCACTCTTGATCCTCAGCTCAGGTCTCAATCTCAGGGTCATGAGTTCCAGCCCCACCCAGCAAGGAGCCTACTTGAAAGAGAAAAAATAAAAATAGTGGACTTAAGAAGACAAACTGCATGATAATATCAACTGGTGCAGAAAACCCAACACCCATTCACAATAAAAAAATCTCAGCAAACTGGAAATAGAGGGAAATTTCCACACTTTGATGAAGCGTCTCTACCCAAAAAAAACACCTGCTAATAGGGTGTCATAAGCTAAGGAGAAAAGAGAGAATCCCATGGAAAAGGACAAACAGTGAAAGTGGACGTTCCTCCTGAGGTTTAGGGCCGGCTGAGGGGGGCTGGGGCTCATTCCTTGTTCCCATCACCCCACTTGCAATTGGGACGATGACCTCGCTGTGTGGGGAGGCGGCTAAGATGACACAAGGTGACAGAGCAGCGCCCCTGATGCCGACCTACAGCACCTCTATGCTCTGTGTGCTGGCCACAGCACTGAGCACCTGCTACTGTGCTGTGTGATCTATTTTCTTGACTCTCACCTGCTAGAATGGGTGGCAGGAGCCTTTGCTGCTTTACTAACCGCCATCTCACCCCCACACAGTGTGAGTGGTGGTGAATGACCCAGTTCAGGCCTCTGTGATCTTTTAGGTTATTCAGGGGCCAAGAACACTGAGAAAGAGGGTCACAGGGTTGGGACAGAAAGGGCAACAGCCATCCTGCCGCCGTGGGCATCTTCTTAGAGAGAGGGGCACCACACCATGGAAGCCTCCCCGTCTCCTCCTCCCCGGACCCACCCACCCTGCAGGGAGATGGCTGTCGGGCTCTGCAATCGCTAACGGGCTCACCTGTAACAAGGACATCCCATCCTTCTCAGCCTCTGCAGCCCTCCCCAAACCTGGAGTGGCTCCCTGAGCCAAGAGAACCATATGTGAGGATGGCCTAGAAAACAGCATCGTGTGAATGTTTTCATTCAACAGCAAAATTGTTTGATTTCATTCAAGCCTGTCTCTGCAAGGGCAACTGGAGCCAGCCTGACAGAGAACCATTAAATAGACTAATTAGGAAATGATCCGGAGAGCCGGCATGGCAGGGGCGGGGGGGAAGAGTCAAGCAACGAGGATCGGGTTCTGGCCCATTTACTCGCTGTGTGGCTTCTGGCAGGACGAGACCCTCTCTGAACGTCCGCTTCTTCCTCTTTGTTAAGTGGGAAGTACTACTGAAATGTATTTGTTACTCTCATTTTATTATTGTTACTACTGGAAGAATCACAAGAGAAGGAAAAGTGGAGGGTCTTCCAGGTGCTGGAGATGCATTTCAGGGAGAATGAAAACCTAACAATGAATGGGGACTTGGCTGTTTGAACTGCACTACAGGCACATCACAGGAAGCATGGGAAAGCAGGAAAGCCAGGGGTGGCTGGCCACCTCCTGCCTCCCTTCGCGTCTCTGCTGGTGACAGAACTCACAGGGTACCACCTTAGCTCAAACATCCCCATCTCTGAACTATCCTCAAGGTATCCCAGAGCCAAACCTCGAGGCCCAGACTGAAAAGAACTCAGTAGCCCGTAAGGCTTCCAAAAATCCTTCCAGTACAACTCCACCATCATGCCCAGAGGCTGGAAAATTCCTCACCTGGATCCTAATTCCTGAAGAAATGCTGGGCTGGGGAGGGGGCACAGCTAGAGTCTCGCCTCTGCACAACTACCCAACTACGTAACCTTGAGTAAGATGCTTGACCTCTCTGAGCCTCAGTTTTCTTATATAAGGATGATAGGAGAACTTAGCTTATAGCTCTGACCACGGTGTCCAGCCCATGGTAAGTAGAGATGTCCACTCGGACTACCCAGGTTCCCAGGTTTGAAACCTGGATGAGATACTTAGCTAATGTGCAACTCTGGGCAAATGACCAACTTCTCTGTGCTTCTGTTTTCTCAATCCTAAAACGTGGACAATAAAAGAACCTATTTCTTAGACTTATTGTGAGGATTAAATTAATTAATCCCTGTAAAGTGTTTTTTAAAAAGTATCTACCATATTGTAAATGCCCAAGAATGAGAGCAAATATTTGTTTAAAAAAACAAATAATAATAGTAGGAAATTATTGCTGAAGGAGCTTGAAAACCAAAGCAGCCCCACCCCGTCCCATTGCCTCTTGCACATAATAGAAAATGGACAAACACGTCCAGTGAATGATCCTGGTGATTTTCATCTAATCTCCCATCACTGCTATGTTCCATCTACTCATAAGTTGTGTTTCTTAGCCAAGAAAGGCAGAAAGCATGAACCCGTGCTACCATCACCTTGGCCTGATGCTTCCCCCACTGCCTTTTGGTGGGGGTGCTGCTTACTTCTCCAACAGATTTCTTAATGAGTGAGAGACACAGATGTTACAAGCCTTCTCTGAAGGAGCTGGTCTGGAGGAAGCCACGAGGAGCCACAGGCAAGGGCTGCTACAGAAGATCCAGTTCGGGTCAATTCATTGCTCTGCACAGAGTGGTGGTGGGGTCAGCTGGTCTCATGGTGAGCATACACCTCATGGATTTGCTGTTCCCTCTGGCTGCAATGCTGTTCCTCCCTTCATTCCGGCTTTCCTCAATTACCGCCTTCTGGGAGATGCCCTCTGGAACAGCTCCCTCAACATTATGTATCTGTTATCCTGCTTTGCTTTTTCTTCATAGGATTTTATGTGACGTTTATTCATTAGTTTATCATCTGCTTCCAAAAACCAGCAGAGATTTGCCTTTTCTGTTCACTACTGGGCCTCGAACAGTGCCTCTTACATATATTAGTTGGCACTCAAGAAATAGCTGATAAATGAACGAACAAAGTAAAGGTCTTCCCCGGCAGAGGTGACCAACAGCCGTCTGGCTAGATTACAGAGTTGACACCCTTCTGCCAAATGACTTTTCTCAACCCTGGGAGGATGGGCTGGACTGGGCTGTAGGGCAAAGGGAAACTGCAAACCTGGGTCCAAATCCTGTTCTTTCTGGTGGATGGTAAGACTTTGACTGCCTTTTATCTTAGAAAACACATTCAGAGACATTCCATCATTCAATTAGAACGGTAAAGAGTCGCAACAAAATTAATTTGCTTATCACCAGGGAAATTAAAATGTCTGCAAATAAATTCTACCCCTCCAGCTCAGTTTCAGGTGGTTGATACAACTGATGTGTTGGCAGCAGTGAGAACCAAGAGGAGAGTATTGGGAAAACTAGTTTCTAGCTGGAAGGGAAAATTCAGCAAAGGTATGAAAACACACACACACACACACACACACACACACACACACACACATCACCAAGCCTTGTTGCCTGTGTTTTTAATGTCTTCCAAAATGGACAAATGATTTAAGGAACTAAAATGTAGGCTATACAGTTAACATCTCACTCTCAAGCAGAGGCAAATTCAGACGTCAACTGTAGCCCCCAATGACTAGAGTCCTGCTATCTAGCACAGTGCTTAAGAACATTGGCTTTGAAATTAGACAAGCCTGGGTTTGGACTCCATCCCTGCCACTTACTAGCTGTGTGACCTTGAGATATTTACTAACTTCCCTGAACTTTGAGTTCCTCATCTATAAAATAAGGATAATAAAATTAATCTCACAGACTGTTGAAATAATGTATAATTATACATAAGGCAGAGTGGGTGCTCCATATGGGAAATATACTTTCATTATTATATGAATGACATCAGATATTAGCCATGTTAAGAAAACAATGGCAATAAGGAGCATAAAAGATAATGTACCCCAAGTTTATAAAGGGGGATGGTACATATTAAAACACAGAGTAGGACTGGCAACAAATCCCACCAGGATTGCTGCCTCTCCTGGAGTTTTCCTCACAGCCCTTCTGTTCCAGACCCATATGGTATTCCTGTTCTAAGCAGGGACAGAGTGAGATGGCCTGAAATGATCCCCCGGAGATGAATGAATTCCATGTGATTCATTCATAGACCCAAACACCCAGCCCAAATCTCCCCACTACCCTGCTACATCCAAATCCCACTGCAGCCACATCCTTCCAAACACGCAGAAGGTATATGCAATACAAAATGAAAGCAGTGACTTGGGAAAGCGAGGGGCTGGGTAGGGCTGCTAGCCTGCAGAATGAGAATGAGAATGAGAGACTGGGGGTCTATAGGGAATTGCTCTCAAACCAAATGCAAGAGTGAAGGGACAAGGCAAGACAAGAGGGGGACAGAGGAGGACAAAGGGGTGAACTCCACTGTGCCATAATGAGCCTCCATCATAGTGATATGATGGGATGGAGAAGCCCTCTTGCCACTCTCCCCTTTATAACATGACTGGAGTCACTAGCAATTTAAAAAAAAAAAAAAAACAGTTTAGCTACCTCAAATGTGATTGCCCGAGGGACAGGAGTAAAGAATGATCTGGAAAAGGCATCCTACTCAACATGGGAGCAATAGAATCCCAAGGGAAGAAAGATGAAAATATGACAGTGGAAAGGGAACTCAAATCATTGCCAGAGTCCAAACAATGATGGGGGGGAAAAAAAAAACAACCCAAAGCCAGCAAGTTTGGGGAGATTTCCAGAAAAACAAGAGTTATAACCCAACCTCCTTTCTCCCCAACCCAGAGTACAAGCATGAATTTTTGCTGTCTGTATGCACCAAACAAGTTACCATAAGCAATTTACCAAACAGTCAAGCAAAGAAAAATGGACCTACTCTTTTTTTTTTTTTTTAAACTAAATTCTCTAGCGTCTACTCTTTCAATGTACAAGGATTCACATGGACAACAAGGAACCTCCCTCACTTTGCTACTTGGGTCTCTTAGGAGGAAGGATGGCCAGGACACGGGCTGGTAAACTTCTATACTTAATTGCAAGCCTGTGGTGGCATGCAGCGCCATCGGGAAGCTGCACCAGGTGACACTGGTGCAGTCCGTATTCATTCACAGCTGCGGGTGGGTTCATCCAGGGCACCAATTATCTAATTGCTGCTAATGTTCCGTATATTTACTCAGCTGCAAATTTGCAAGATGGGGCCTGACTCACAAGAAGGGGATAATAATGGGAGATATATTTCCATTTGGAAATTCATGAATAAGCAGCAAGAGCCCTGTTTATTAAAATTCAGATGCAGATAAACAATGAGTATAGTTCCAGGAATAATTGCAGGTTTTTCACAGTTACAGAAAACCAGCGCCTTTGTCAACACTCCATTGTTCTATTTATACCTTGGGAGATATTGCACTGAGTTTCTATAAATACAATGGAAACTCATTCATCTCAACCTCTCTCACGTGTAAAGTCCCAACCTTCTCAGTAATAAAAGAACTGCATCCCGAGTGTATCTGACATTAGGTCTCAAGACTGTCATAGGCGAATCTTTCCCAATATAAGAGATAAAGAAGAACAGGCTTGGATTGGACTGGGGAGGGGGAGGGGAAGCAACAGGCATTCTATTCTGGTTTCTGAAATAGACATGAAGCAGATGCGTCCTTGCCAGCTCTCAGTCCCTGAGTGTTAATATCGGAGATTAAAAGCAGAGGAAACAAAATGCCCACGATATCTTGACCCCTTCATGGGATGGGAGCTCATCAGAGATACTCATTTATACATTTTCTTTGAATGCAGTTCTGTCCTTCTGTATGGATATGAGCCCCCTCTCCTATTATTTTGCAAATCTATATCATGCAATCTTGAAATCTACTTCTTTGATCCCCCACCTCCAAAATACCCAGCGCTACCCTTCGTACCACACAGTGTTAATCAGAGTCTAGTTCAGTGAAGGTCTCCTGATCCCAAGCAGCCCAAAAAAGTGCCCTGATAGCAGGACCTAATTGTGTTGTCTCCAGATACAACTAATATTTACAAGAATATCACAATTTTAAGTGTTTTACCGTGGAGCAGACACTGTGTGAACTACTTTCCATATAAAAAAAATCTAATCATCCCACCAGCTCTGTGAAGATGGTGCCATCACTCTCCTTTTGATAGACAAAAACACAAAGCAATAAGCTAAAGTGACCCAGCCACATAGCAAGTAGCAGAGCTAGAACTTGAACCCAGAACTATCTGAAGCTAGCATATATGCTCTTAGCCACCACATCACCACATTTTTCTGCTTCTTGGATCTAACTTCATACTACTCCCATTTTGTGGATAAGCCCTGGAGTGCCGTTATCTCTAGACAGTGGCTCAGACAGATGTTGCTTCTGTTAACCACTACACACACACACACATACACTCTAAAATCTTTAGTCTGTGTCTCTCCATGATCCCTGGTTTGCAAGAGGTGAACCCTATCTCCATAGCAATCTTCCATGTACCCATACTTATATGTTTCATGTTTAAGGGAAAAATCATTTTACATAGATGTGTGTGTGTGTGTGTGTGTGTCCATAATGCATATATATGTGGTGGGTATGTGTGTGTATCACACATATACATTAGCTTCTCGTCAGTGTCTCCTTACAGGTAAGGTAAAATTATCCACAGGGAAGTGGGGCTCTATCAGAAATAGGACCCTGATGTGTATGAAACCTCCCTCAACAGCTGATGTTCCATATGCTGCAGTGAAACCAGATTCATTAAAAGGGTTTACAACACAGAATTTTAATACAAAGCCTTCCTTCAGTGGTATATCTAGAAACTCTGGTCCCTGAACATTTCACAGGTTTCAGAGCCAAAGTAGAAGGGGCTGGAATAAGAAGTAATAGCAGAAGGAGTATCCAGGGAGCAAAGGAGACACTTCAGTCATCAGCAAGATGGCAGCTGTGTTGGAAGGTGGGGCAGGGATTTGGGGAGCCAGCTGGTAGGCTCACCCAGAAATCTGCGCCCTGTTCATTGGAGATAGATTTCTGTTCACCTCTTCATTTCAAAGACGGTGGGGAAAGTTCTAGCCTTTTGATATGGATTCAGCATTCTTATAGATAGAGATGTCCAATTATGAGTTCAAATACCATCGGCCCTATAAAAGTTTATCCCCAAAAGTTCTCTCCTTCACTTACCGGATCATTCACGCATTCATTTAACAAATTATTGAACACCTACTTGAACAGGCGCCATACCAGCTCAATCAAGAACATGCTCCCTAAACCGAATTTTGCTTACCCGCCCTGCTGATTAACTGATGCTCTCGTTGTTTCTGATGCCCACCTCATTCCAGTCCTGCCACCTGATTTACATGTTACACCTTTCTCGTGTACCCAGGCGTTACTTCTCCCACCAGCTGCATCATGTGTTCACGGGAGCTAATTGCGTTTATTCTCAAAACTATGTATAGCTGTCATACTTATTATTATAACTAGATTATTAAACAGTGTGTAAATCAACAGAAAATGAATACAAAAAAAATCCATGTTCCTATAAAAGCTTATTTGGATGTTTTGCAAAGACTTGATAAAATGTAAGTCATTTAAAAATGTGGTTGAATCAGCTGTGAACAGGAAAAGTATAAAATACTGGGTGTGGCTTCACCTGTTTTACAAGCCCCCAGCACTACAGGAAGGGAGCTACAGACAATGAAAAGGCAAACCCCCCTCCCCTGCGTCCTCCTTGGACCTGGTGTTGGAGCAGCCCAGGCAGCCCTTCACATAGATCGCCACTTACTTAAATATTCAAAACCATGTCACTGCACTCACTTTACAAACTATTTCTAGCCCCAAACTTCATTTAAGACTTACCAAAAACAGAAGGAAAAAAGCTGATTCTGTTTCAATGTTTCTAGAAAAATTGGTAATACTGTTTTTATGCACTAGTCCGAATTATCATCTCTCAACAGCCTCCTTAACTAGTCTCCCTGCTTCTAGCTCTGCCCTCCTACAGTCTATTCTCTATAAAACACCCAACGTGATTTTAAGTAATGTCATACCACTTTCTTCCCCAGCTAAAAACCCTCTACTGGCTCACCGTTACACTCACAATAAGAGCTATCCTACTTGCCACAGCCTCCGGACCCCTCCCATGAGTCTACCTCATACTTTAGGGCTCCCTCCTTGCTCGCTTCTCAGACAAATTTGCCTCCTTCGTGCTCCTCAATACGCCAAGCATAGTCCTGCCTCACAGCCTTTGCATGTCCAATTCCCTCTGCCTGAAATGCTCTTCCCCTAATCTTCTCATGACTAACTCTGTCTCATTCATGTCTCTGCACAAATGTCATCTTCTTGGAAGTATTAACGTAGGATAGTTGGAAGAAAGGCAGGCAGGGAAAAGGGGCCCGCGGGTCCTAAGAGGAAACCACCCTAAAAGGATTTTACACCTCCCTGGAAGGAGCCCTCCACCCTTTCCCACATGATAGGTAGATGACAAAAACCTGATTGGGCAACTGGCTCCTGGAGGGTTAATCAGGTTAAAACAGCCTGCCGACAAGCCCATAAAAACCGCTAGACCTAGAAACCCTGGTGGCCACCCTCTCCGGTCCCTTCCCTCTTGGGAGCTTTGCACTATCACTCAATAAACTTCGCTTTGCTGCCCATCAAAAAAAAAAAACAAAAACAAAAAAAAAAAACAAAAAACTGGGTGTGGGAAGACTCCAGAACCTTTGAATTGTTTTCCCACTGTCTTCTTACTCCATAAAAAAATTTTAAAAAATAAAATAAAAAAATCAGGCATAGGAAATTAGAGATGATGTGTTATAGGCATGATTTAAACAAAAATGAAGACCTAGAATGCTAATCAGCAGACCAATGTGCAAGACCTACGCTTGCCTGTATTTTAAAAAATGGGTAAATAAATATACGTATCTCAGTTTCACACCAAAATAATATGTTCAGGCTATGTGTATATGTTATGATTCCCCCAAATTTCACACATGTTTTTTAATTCCCAGCACCCGGTCTCCATTGTAGAATACAAACAACTGCAGTCCCATGAGTCTCAGGGAAGTACCGGAGGCATGTGGAATGGGAGAATGGAAGCAGGGGGTAAGGTGCAGCATCTGAACCAGACTTGTGGTGGAGGAGGCGGGAAACGGGAAGAGAAAAAACCTTTAGGGAGAAAAAACGCGGGGCAGAGTGTTGAAGAAGAAGAAGAGCTGGCCTGGCAAAGCCCAGACACACAGAGCCAAATCTATACAGGCACATGGTGCATCTGTGAATCTCCAAATGAGCTGGCATGACTGGAAGACCAAACATACGCCGGCATTCTTTCCACAATGATTTGCACACTTTTGGTTTTGCCAGGCGCCGTCCTGGGATCTGCGCTCATGAGGCCTACTTCCTTGCTGCTCTAGGGAAGTGTTCCATCACACCTTACAAAGCCTCTTCACATACGCTCTCCAGAAAGCTGATCCTCAGAGAGCTGGAATTGGGGTCTGCTTGTGCTTAGATACCCACCCCCACCTCCACCCCACCCTCGGTTTCCAAACCCACGCAGGGCCCAGAGTTATTTCTCAGAAAATATCACAGAAGTGAACTGGAACAGGCTATCAGTTCTGATTGACAAGAAATCCACACGGCCCAAGATGACCCAGAGTTGGAAATAACCGTGTCATTTTCTCTCCTGTTGGGTGCTATTTCCTTCGAAACTGAAATGCTTACCCAACTACCCAAATGCCACTGAAATGGGTGATAGATTAGATTACCTGATAAACACCTCTACACCCTCCAAGAAATTTCCTAGTAATCACAGCAACTGCTATCTTTTCCAGCTGGTTGCTGACAACGTTTCAGAATGAATCCTCCTACACTCTTATTTTTACCCTCGACTAGCTGACTTTAATGGTAATCTCCTTAGGTTGAGAGCCCAGATGGAGTTGAAAATCTCTTTGATTTCTTTCAGAAGGGAACTTTGGTAGGAAGCAGCTCCATCAGGCCACTCTAACACATTTTGCTTTCATTTTCTCCCTGCCCTCACCCCCAACACTTATCATTTTATCTCAACCACCCTCCCACTGGCTTTCTTTAGAGTTCAGCTTCTAAACAAGGAGCCCAAAATCTCCTTTGGTCTTTGGGATGATTTTTGTTTAAAAGGATCAGGAAATTTTAAACTCTTGTATAATCAATCAATTTGAAGTCTTGTCTCCTCTAACATTAATGAATTTGATCACCTGAAGTTAACCTTGATAAGTGTTCTGTTCACCAATATATCCCCAATGCCTAGCAAAAGCGATAGCAGAAAGTAGGTGCTCAGTAAAGAGAAACAGAATGAATGAGTAATCCCTACAACAGCCCCATGGGGTTAGCAAGGTGGATATTCTTGCAGTTCACAACAGACTCATGAAGGTTAGGTAGTTTGCTCAGGGTCACACAACCTAGGACTCATCAACGTTTGTCTAGAGCCATTTTACTAGACCATGTACCTGAACACCAGCATTAGAACCGGAAGACTGTTCTCTGCTTCTACAGAGCTAAGATCAGGCCCCTGAATCCAGTCCAAGGTCCACAGCTCTTAAGATGGAAATGCAGAGACTAGAAAAGGGGTTTTATGAAACACCATTTAAAACGAATCCTATAATATACTTGCACAAGAAACGGGAAGGGAGTGGGATGGAGGGTGCAGAAACGCTGGGAGAACACCATGTCCTTCAGGTGCGCTCAGGCAGAGGAGTCCACATAGACTCCAGCAGACAGTGCACACCAGCGATCTGCAAGCTACTATCCGTGGACCAAATATGGCCCTCCGTCTGTTCTTGTAAATAAAGTTTTACTAGAGCATAGGCTCCCCCATTCCTGTACATATTGCGCACGGCAGCTTTACACAACAACAGCAAAGACAGGTAGTGCACCCTGTGGCCCACAAACCCAAAAATATTGACTGTCTGCCCCTTTTCAGAAACAGTCTGCCAACTCCTGGGTACTACACTCACTTAGCAACACCCCCCAGCAGCAGCAGCAGCAGGTGCTGCTGCAGAAAGGAAACACAATACTACAAATGTACTACTACCATGTTCAATGAGCTGGGAAAGATCATTTTCCACCCAATACTAAAAAAAAAAAAAAAAAAAAAATCACAAACCAATTACTTCAGCACTTGATACCTGCTTAGAAACCTCTTGTCAATAATATCTACTCTTGCCTGAACTTTTGAACTAGACATCCACTCCCTTCATTACCACTCCATTGAGGATTAGCACTCATTGGAAAAGCTACAGAAAACAAACTTTTTACTTTATTTTAAGAGAAAAATCAGAGAAGGGCACATTGAATGCAGTGCTACAAATAAATGGAAACTCAGCATGCCTTGTAAAATGGTCTAGATCTCATTAAATGATTTCTTGGCTATTACCCTTTGGGCTTACCAATGGATCTGAATGGGCTCTCCAGTGAGAGTGAATGCTCAAGGTGCTATTCTTTTGAAAGGAAATAGCATATTGAAATCAGAAAAGACGACGACCGATTGTTAGGAAAACGGATTTCAAATGAGGAGTGCCGTTTTCCATCTTTAGGCTTTGCCACTGATACTCCCTTGCAAATCTCTTAGCCCACCCTATGTCTTACTTTCCTAACCTACCAAAAGGAGAAAATCTTATCCATCTTCTACCCCTTATCTCCCTCCTCCCAACAGTGATGTGGAAAGCAGGCACAAAACTGTTTGCTGTGAGCTTTTTAAGAGGCCCTCACAGAGAAAGGCTAAACATTATGTGTACATTCTCTAAGCTCAGACTGTTCTCCAGGGAGGTGGAGCTCAGTAAATAGGAACATGACACAGTAGCACAAAAGCCTGGGAGTCAAAAGCAAATGACCTATTAACTCATCTCCTCCAAGAGCCTTATTCCAAGTATGGCAATGCACAATGGAAAACTCTCTATGGATTACATCCTGGTAACTTCTAAGAGAAGAACTTCAACATCTTCATCCTCTAAGCAAGTATTGCTTTCGATCAGTATGAATAGCTTTTTCTGGCATTTGGGGTGGAAATTCAAAGAGTTAAGTCACCTTCTCCAGACAAAGAGCTTGCGTTGCAGTTGGTTGTGAGAGGTCCCTGATTCTTTTTTTTTTTTTTTAAGATTTTATTTATTTATTTGACAGAGAGAGAGGCAGTGAGAGAGGGAACACAAGCAGGGGGAGAGGGAGAGGGAGAAGCAGGTTTCCCACCGAGCAGGGAGCCCAATGCGGGGCTCAATCCCAGGACTCCGGGATCATGACCTGAGCCAAAGGCAGAGGCGTAACAACTGAGCCACCCAGGCGCCCCTAGGTCCCTAATTCTGATAGCCACTTCCTTTGTTGCAATTCAGACCTAAGGCAAAGTCCCCAGGTATGGGGTTAACAGCATGGAGCAGAGAACACCTAAGGCCATAGGACCATAGGGCCCCACCCCATGACATCAAGCATCAGCTGGTATTACCTCTATCTGAGCTTCTCTCTCCTCTCTCTTTCTTTCTTTCTTTCTCAAACTCCCTCTCTTTCTCAATCTCTCTCTCTCTCTCTGGTATGGTCCATATACCTAACTTGGGGAAACTGCTTCTCCCCACCCCATTTTATTCTGATGAGGCTGCCAATCAGAGAGAGCCGTCTCCTCGAGCTGACCAGTGATTGGTCCAGTGGTACGGTGGACCCATGAATCAAGCAGGAACAACTTTTTCAGAAACAAAAATAAAGAAAGGGCAAGGAGGATGAGGAGGACAACAACAAGAGAGACTGCCTCTCTTTTTGTCAACGCAAGCTCTGAACTGCCACCTTACCTACCACACAAAGAGTGCCTGCTGGAAAATGAAGGCTGACAATGAGGAAAGCAGAGTTAGAAGTAGAGACAGAAAAAAGGCAGACTCACCCAACTGAGCCTCTGGGTCCCACCACAACTGAAGCTACATCCACCCCAGACTTCTCAGTGGAGCTTCAGTTAATTTTGTACATTTGGTTAAACACGTTGAGCTGAGTTTCCGTCACTTGCCACCCAAAGCTTCCTGACCAGTACACTGAATGCACATCTCATTTACCTTCACGAAGTGATCAAGGGACAGAAGGCGGATGGCTCAGGGCAAACCATCCCAGCCCTGAAATCCCAGCTCGACGCCTGCCCACACACTCAGACATTTGAGGTACAGCCTTAGGCGGTGCTTTGACGTCGTTCTGTTCCATGGCATGTTATGTTTGCAATATGTCAACAGCCTCTTGAATGGTTATTTATTACATTTTTATTTAGTGCTGGGTGAGAAAATAATTTCTAAGAATCTTGGAATATATTATTTCTAGAGGAAAGCTCGCACTGCACCCAGATGCAATTATCCTAATGAGTAACTGTAAATCATCCATCTTTTAAAATCTTGCGTACTTTTAAAAATCTATTAGCTCCTGTTATGTTCTGACAATCAAGAATTTCCTGATTATCTCTGTATCTATTTTTCCTGATTATAACTTTAAATGCTGTGTACCAAATTCTTAAATCTTTTAAGCTGATATTAAAGATTCCCACACGAGAGTGGCCTTCTCCTTCCCCTCATATCCCACAAGTACCCCACCCTCCAGAAAAACAGACCCACCCTTTCCCAAACAGACCATCACACTGCTGCCCCCGTGTTTATGCAGGTGGCTCTTCTGGCCCCGAAAGGTCTTCCCACCCACCCCGATCCCAGTCCTTCTTCGAGGGCCAATTCCCACCACCTCTTTGAAACAAGACTAGACTTCTTAGCCTAAAGCTAACTCTCTTTTCTCAGAGTTTGGACCTGTTTGCTCCCGGGCATACACTCGGTAGAACAGTGATCTCTATGCAGGATTGGTTTTATATTCTTGAGGAGGCAGCCTGAGGACAAGTCTTCCCTACACCAGCATGAGCCCCCTTCGAGAGCTCTGCCCCCACATCCAGGGATGATAGCGATCAGGTGAGGACGTAGGGGTGATGACCCAGTCATCAGGGACACCAAAGCTAAAGCCCAAAGTATTCAGTCTGCAAGATATTTTGGTAGGCCAAAATATTGATTCTTTTACACATACACCCCGGGCCTTTTCTGTGCAAAGAAGTCCTGGGAGTCAGTGATTCAGGCACCTGTGTGAGCTGCCCTGGGGGCTAACGGACGTGATCCAAGATGCATCAGCTCTGCTTACTAGGATCTGACATTTCCTCGCTGACCCTCAAACTCTGGGAGCTCACAGCACCCTAGAATGTCCTTCCTTTTCCCGTTCCCTTCATCTAAGTGCGACTCAGCCTCTAAGACCCTTCTGTGGTGAGACTATAGGGACCCATGCTGCTTCCCGGACTCCCCCACCCCGCAGGGACCCCACTTCCTCAAAAATCCCAGGGACCGGAGGAATCCCATGGCTTATGATGGACAACTGGTTACACGCTTCCCTGCGTCATTTAATTGTCTTCTCTTCTCCTCACCTGGATTGCAAGCTCCTGCGGGTAGGGACCATTGTTTTCACAGCTTGGTTTCCTTCTCTGTGTCAAGGCCAGAATTACTCAGGGTGGGCATTCAATAGCCATTTGTTCCGTGAGGGGTCTAATTAAGTTTCCTTATAATGACATCACACGTCTTTCCTCCTAAATGGCTTTATTATTTAATTTGCAAGAGCTGATACACGTGTGCGTAGGCAGCTGGGCTGAAGGTCAGCAGTACAGTGAACCATGAGACTGGCACTAAAAGGCCTGCTGAGTAGCAAAAGTAAATGAAAACCCTAAAAATGCTCACCGAGGAAAGCAAACACATTGAATCCATTTTGTGCTCAGAGTGATGCGTATCTGTGTATACAGTCTGTGTACACAACTTAGATAATGGGCTGGTGTTTGCAGAAGGAGTCCAAGGACTTCCAAACAGGAAACCTGGTCTTAGGTCCTGGCCCTATCACTGATCCCGTGGGACCTTGCATGAGCCAGTGAACTCTGACCCGCAGGTTTCACACCTGTAAAATGGGGCTGCTAACGTGCGCCCTGCTCCACAAGAGTGTTGTGTGAAGGAAATGAGGGAATGCTTTGACAAAATGACGGCGCTGCTTACTGGATGTGCACGGTCCATGATTTCCTGGGGAGATGCTCCAGTTAGCGGCCCTCATGAAAACCTCCTTTGCTGAACTTGCAGTAATACAGTAGAAAAGCCCCTTAAAAAGTCGCCCTTTGCTAAAGCACGAAGGGCCAGGCAGCATCAGGTGCACTGGGCTTGCGTGGGCTCCTGGGTGATAGAATTAGACAGGACCATGAATATACTGAATGGCTTCATTAAACTTAGACCCTTCACTTAGAAGCATTAATGGGGCTATAGATCAACTATTATGTCACAGAGTGTGTTCTGGATGCATTTTAAAATTAACTATTCATAGGGGATCATTTTCGAAGTGTATTTACATGTTGGAGGCTCAACACCCGCACGACGCACCTATTCCCTTTGAACAGCCCTCACTTCATGTAAAACCTAAAACACCTGTGAACGTTTTACCTGGCTTGGGTGACAGCCCTGTGATCATCAACATATGTGCTCGGATCAAAGCCCATACCCTATAACTGCAAAGGAAGGAAACACCAGTTATCCTGACATCAGCATACAGGCAAAGCCCACCGTACAGGAAAGGTTCTCTGTGACATAAAAACGAAGGGCTGGCAGGACCAGGGGCTGGACAATCAGATCAAAACAAATTTTCACCAAGGAAGCCTTCGGTGCACCACACTCTTTCTTGTCCAAATCTATATCAGATAGTCAATGTCTCCCCAAAAATCAGTGCCTGGTTGTGCACTAAAGAGAGCTCGGCCTTTTAATCTCTCCTCAAGCTGCACCGAGCCTGGAAATCAATTCAACAATTATTGATTCAGCCACTGTTGTGCATCCAACCCTATGAGAGCTGAAGGTCATTTATTTAAATGGTAGAATGGATGTATGAGCAAGGATATTCACTGCAGCTTGGTTCACTATATTGAAAATATGGAAAGAACCTCAATACGAACCTCAATACCTACCAATGGTAGTCTTAAATAAATGTTAGTGCAATCATTCCATGGAGTATTGTGCACAAACATCAGAAAGAATGGCGGAGGTTTATATATACAGATCTGGAAAGACACCCAATTAGAGGAAGCGAAAAAGTATGTTACACAGGAGAATCTACGATGGCACCTCATCAAAAAATACATATATGCATATATATATACATATATATATATATATATACGTATGCACCTGTATCATTATAAATATATATGAATATGATCATGCACATATAGAGAAAATTCAAGGGAGACGTGCTAAATTTATGACAGTGGTTACTTCTAGGGAATAGAATTTGTGTAGAGAGACAAGGATGGAAAAAGGCCTTTCACTGTTTATGTTACACATTTCAGTAATGCATGAATTTCTTTCCACTCCTTTCCAGTCCCTTTCTACTTCTGTTATAATCATCTGCAAAAGGTTATTTCAAAGCAATATACTAGACACTCTTCCCTCAATGGAGTATCCTAATAACCACTCCCACTGATGACCATCAGCTAAGTTCCCTATAAGGAACCACATATACCCTCTTAAGGACACAGACACAGACACACACAGGAAGACTGAAAGAGCAGATGTGGATGATAACACACTCCCTCTTCCCCTACGGGATTTGTAGCACTTCTTTTCCTCATTAATTCCCCACTAAAAGATTGAGTTTGGTTAAGCTCTTCCTAAAAGTGAAAATATCTTTGGGAAGATCCTTTAGAGAGCATAAGACTTCTGGTAAAATTTTTTTAAAAAATGATAAAATTCCATTACACAGACCTGATCCAAATGTCCCAAACCACTTCTTATAATGAAGTTTGACATGAATCAATAGGAAGTCTTCCTTCATGGCTCCAAAGAATTCCTACTTTCTCTGAAATTTATTAAGCCCTGATCACAACTGCATATTCAATATTTTTTCCAAAATACAGAAAAGTGGCTTGAAATTGTATAGCTATAAATTTTATGAAATGTTAAAGCTAATAACAAAAAGGTACATTTACAGAGGACCTACTGCTTTTCAAGCACCACACTAGGCACTTAGATCAACGATCTCATTTAATTATCACAAAACAGAAGGGTCTTAGGTTGGGTACTTGGAGCTCTGAAACAGAGGTCTGCATACAGGAGGGTTTTTTCAGGGGAGAGTCTCAAGACAAAAGCCCAGGGAGAAGTGAAGTCTGAGGACTGGGCAGAAGGACATGAAGTCTCCCTCTTTGCGAAGGCGGAGGGATGATGCAGCCCCAACAGAGGCCCCAGTCTATCCACAGGAGTCTGGAGTCATCCAGCCTCGGGTCAAGATGCCAGGCCATTATACCTTTGACATGGACGCAGGCTGCCCGCAGGAACAGGTGTGCCCTTGGGCTAGGCAGCTCTCTTAGGCTGAGGGTGATTCCTGGGGAGGACTCAGCTGCCCACACTAATGGCAGAAGTGGGGGAACACAGGGAAACAGAGGCTGATCCAGAAGGGGGGAATCTTGGCGACACATCACAGCAGCCACTGCATTCACTTATAATAACCGTGTTCACAGCAACCAAGAGAAATTAAGTAGCCCAAGGCAAAGAGAAAGGCAGGATTTAAACCATCTACTTCCAAAACTCCTTCCCTAATGCCCTGCTGCCTCCCCAAACCAAGTACCCCCTTGGGGCACCTACCCCAGGGAAGGGTAGTTTGGGGTTCTGTATCTGTATTTGGACACATGCTGATAAGCATACCCATCTGCCCACCGAGAGGACAGGAGGGAAAATGTCTTGAATCTATCAAGCCGTGCCTGCCTGTCGCAAGCACAGAAGAGGGGTTTTGCTCACAGCCACACAGATAATCAAGGCCCTGTTGCTCTGTAATCACCAGCTCCGCAGCAGCTCCCACAGAATCCGTGCTCGTCCCACCTGCACCGTGAGTCTTACTGAAAGGTTTTGTTCCAAACGCACGCTTAAAAAAACCTATTTATTCTATTCCATTTCCAGTCTCCATGTTCCATAATAAACCACCAAGACTAGAAGCTATACGGGATAAACTGGATGAGCGGAGAATGCACGTTTTGGCACATGAGAAAAGGAGGTAATGGGAGAAGACAGAAGAGGGGTGCCTGGGGTGGCTCAGTCGGTTGAGTGTCTGATTCTTGGTTTCGGCTCAGGTCATGAACTCATGGATCGCAAGATCAAGCCCCATGGCGGGCTCCATGCTCAGCTTGGGGATTCTCTCGCTCTGCCCCTCCCCCCCCCGCACTGTGTGCATGCGCGCACACACTCTATCTCTCAAAAAAATAAATAAATCTTTTTAAAAAAAATGACTGTCCTTGCATACGGCTTCCAACTGAGGGACAAGCATCAAACCTCAGCTCCATCCATCGCCAGCTGTGAATCGTGAGGCAAGTTATTCTGGCAGCCTCAGTTTCCTCCACCGTTAAGTGGAAACTGAAGATGCACAGACCTCACAGGGTCAATGTGAAGACTGAATGGGATGATGACTATTAAGTGCTTAGCACTGTGCATGTACAGAAAGCGCTTAGCAAATGTTAGCTCTTGCGTATCACTGTCAGGGTTGTTAACATAATCATCGGCACCCTCCCAATAACCAACTGCCGCGGGAAAAGTCAGAATGAATGAAAGTGTGGTAGATGGACTGGGTTCTTCTGAACCTTCTGTGAAGTAGGTTGACTTATAAATGGCTTTGCTTTCCTATTTAGAGATACCCCCTAAAACAGCAAGTCCTCCCCCGAAACTCTCTATCCTCTCCTGCATTTCACAGCTCCCACGGTGCGGCCCATGAAACGACAGGCGCTCACCCTCGCTGCCTGTGTGTGAAGCTCACACACCCAGCGAGGGCTGCACCACTTCCCAACCCATACACTGGAGCTCAGCCCCCTGCCTTTGCCTCCTCACTTCACCAGTTAAAGATAAAGACTGAATCGATGCTTTCTCCTCTACTGGAGAAGGCAAGGTTCCCAGATCTGCCAGACCTGCAGACGTTATCTTACTGTTGTTAAACCTATTTGCAAATCCCCTAAGAAGAGTAAGCCTCAAAACTCATGTGGCTCAAAGAGGCTTTGCTGTACAAGGATTGCCTTTGAACTAGACCAGGGTTTCTAAGTGTGTGGTCCCCAGCTGACCTCCAACAGAGTCACCGAAGTACCTCGTTAAAAATGCAGATGCCCAGGACTCCTGAACCACAGTCTTTGGAGCAGGGCCCTGGAAGCTGCTTATTCAAACAGATTTCCGGATGATTCTGATTCAACTAAAGTTTGAGGCCCCCTGGGATACAGGCATGTTTTCCTTCACAGCCTAAATCACCAGCCTTGGTGATCACGCTCTTTTTTTGAACTTCTCCAATCTCTAGATCTCTAACCCTTGCCCCCATATGTTCTAAACATTCACTCAGTGGTCAGCAAATCCTTATTTTACACTTGAAAACGGGTAGCCTATTAATGTCCCTGGATTTGGTAATTCATAGAGAGATGTTCCATTTTCTCAGGTAGAGTATAAGTTTGACAAGGACAAGAACAAGAGCTCATTCAACAAATATGAGGTATCCAAATACGGGGGCCCATCCCTGTGCAGGTGGCATGGGGGATAGAGAAGTCTAAGCCATGGCCTAACCTTAACGGGAGTTTATTGTGTCTACACAGAAAATTCGACCCATCACAGCCAAAGGCCTCAAAGACACTTTGCATCTTGACCACCAAGGCACGTGTAATCCAGACTACAGCTAGAGGTCACAGACCCCATGTCCTTTCTCTACTGCTACAGGAACAGACCTCCCTGCTGTAGTCCATGCTTCCCTCTGTTTTTTCTTTCCAAGGCTTCCCATATCTTCCAATGTCCCTACCCTTCTGCAACTGATGAGGAAGGAGAATGAAGGCTCAAATCCTTCCTTGGATCCATACTGAGCTGGTCCCAGCTCAAAAAGACTGCCAGGCTGCTAGAAGACTCCAGCACCAGAGGCTGCACCCAATCACCAGACCCCAAATCAGATCCTGATCAACCCGCAATTATCTGCCTGTGTCCACACTGCCCAGTAAGAATGCAGACACTTGTCCGGTGTCGGGGGTCAAGTACCACAATCCATGCAATTAGCCAAAACAGATACACATGGAAACACCACAAGCCACGCGGTGAGGCACACAACAGCCAACGAGGGTTACTGCAGCACCTACGCCACATCCTGAGTAAGCAAAAGCAACAGAGGAAAACAACGTCACGAGAGAGAGGAAAACCGGAAATGAGTGTTGTCTCCAAGACCAGGGTCAGATGCTCAGACCAGGCATGAAATAGAAAAACAAAATGGCCTGAGTGAGGAGATGAATCAGGACACACTTTCCAGAATATGTCCTGTAAATACAGGCCTGATTTCTCTCTGTTTTACTGGTACTTATCCAGCAGAGCCTTCTTTATTTGTTTCTCTTAATATTTTCTTTTTTAGTTTTCTAAGCCCACACACAAAACAACTTCTTCCAACCTTCCCACCCGAGTGGTTCTCACCCTCCTCCCACCCAGCTCCCATCATAGGAGGCCGCAGCCTGGTTGCTAATGCAGTGGGCCAGCCGAGTGGGAGAGGTCCCAGGGTCCCTCTGTCACTATGTGGATGGAATTCCTCTCTTTGGTTGCCATGACACCATGGCGCTAGGGCTCTCCAGCCTCGTTACCATGGAATCCTCCCTTCCCCATCCCTTACCGCATGTCAGGAGGGCAACGACACTGCCAGCAAGCTGCCTGTGGGCTGCTGGCCAAGCCCATCCCCTGGACAGTGGCCTAGAAGGATGCAGTGGTCAGAGCCAGCTGCAACCACACACCTGAACCAAAGCAGTCTGCAGAAGAGTTTTCCAGCAGACCCTTCGGAAGGTTAGCTGCATAGAAACAGGCTTTTATAATCTGTATCTGAAAAACGAAGTACTCTGAACACACGTAGGTGCTCTCTTCCATCAAGAAACCATCAGATCGTGGCTAAGAGAGGGGAGCCCTCACCACAGTCTGTCTGGTCCCAAGAGGCACAGCCAGGGTTCAGCAGAGCCTGTTTGGATCAGGGGTCACAGGGAAACACCTGTTGCCCGCCCACTACCCTCGAACCCAAGACTGTGCCTTCATCTGCTCAGTGTGTTCACACTGCTGAACGGAAGGGAGAGGAGGAACGCAAAAGAAGGAAAATATATGTTTATACAATGAAAATAAATGTAAAGCTCCCTGCTGCACAGAAATGCACACCTCTGAATTAACCCATGTCATAGGAGGGTCCAGCTAGAAGAGGGTGAGGAGCCCCAGATGAGGTGACATAAAACCTGGGTTCCAGTCCTGCCTCAGCTCTGTGACTCTGGGCAAAGCATTTCTTCTCCTTGAGTTCTGGTTTCCTCCTGCACATAGCGTGGGGCTCTGAGCCGAGAATCTCTCAGATCCCTTCCCAGGTGGCCAGGCTTCACTCTTAGCAGGGGCTCCAGGAACTGGACTTCTGGATCCCCAGATCCACTCCCCATCCCCTTGCCTGGAGGATTTCCAGGGTCCAGAGATCGGCTTCACCACCAAGAACGGGCCTTTGTGAATGCTGCCACCCAGGGCCAGATATATTTTTAAGGGAGTCTCCCACCTGCAGGCAAGGACAGAGGACCCAGCCCCTCGGTGGGCCAAACCCAGGGCTGACTGAGGCACTGTAGCGCTCCTCATTAAACATCCTCATATTTTCAGAAAAAGAACCCTTCTGTTGGTGAATAGTAACCAAACAGAAGAATTTCAAAGACATATATATTAAACTTAAAATGTGCAAAGGGAAAGCAACGATAATGGCACCCACTGGACGTAGCTGCTCCAAACTAAGGTAATGACACACAAGATGGAATGGACGGTGGCAGAGGAATCAGCCCCCATGTCCCCTCTCCATTAACCACATCTAGAGAATCCTGACCTGGAATTCCTTTTCTCCTGGCCTTCAGTGCTTCGGCTCCACATGCCTCTCACTCTCCAGCCCATCAGTAAATGGCGCTGGGTTAAGACATGGGGACACACTGGTGAACCAGCTAACAGGGCCTTGCCCTCCTAGGTGCTATCCTCTAGTAGTGAAGACTGACAAAATAATTATCTAGAGGTAAGGTGAGTCAGGGCAGACCTGTCTGACAAGGTGACATTTAAGCTGAGACCTGAGGGTTGATATGGACTGCTGCATGAACAGTGACAGAATGAGGGTGTTCCATGAAGATCCAATAGCACACGCAAAGGCCCTGAGGCGGGAATAATTAAAAGACATGATTCAAAGAACTTTCAATGTGGATAAGAGACGGATATGAAAACAATCACAATTTCACAAGGTAACAAGGGCTTCACTGGCACTACGGACAAAGCAGACCAAAGAAACAGCCCTGAAGGTGAAGTCGGACAGAGGCTGGTCAGGAGGGCTTCTCAGAGGAAGAGGTACCTGGGTTGAATTTTGAAGGATGAGATTTCGCCGAGACAGGAAAAAAACACGGAGTGATAAAGGCCTCAAAGTATGAGGGGCACAGAGCTTTCTTAAAACTAAAAGCACTTCCATTTACTTGGAAATTCAGATGAGAGGAGTGACGGGAGAAACAACAAGAAAGAGATAAAGTGGGCAAGTCATGAAAGGTCTTTCATGCCAAGGCAAAAAGAATGGGGGCCGGAGTTTTGAGCCCCCTAAACAGATGGAACAGAATGTTAACCCAATAAAAGGACACCCCCAGTTACACGAAAAATGATGGCAGCTCTGCATGTCACATCCTCGCATCCGGGACATGCCTGCCCACCTGGTGTGGTGGGGCCGGGGCTCATCCCCCTACCCAGATCACACAGAACCTGCCCTTGGGTGTTCCCTTGTTGCTGGGGGCTCAGGCCGTGCTGCCAAGGGAGGTTCCGGGAGTCAGCACGTGGAGGGGCAGAAGCCTGTGGGTGTGGAACAGCAGGTAACCAAGAATGCGTCAGAATCCCACCCACACCAGCTCTCTCAAAAAGGCTGCTATGGGAGGGAAGGGGGGGGGGGGGGCGAAGGGGGAAGAAAAGAGGACAGAGAAGAAGAAAAAGAGCAGGAACAGGAGAAAAGTAGAGTGAGGTGCGCTACACACCCACTGGGGTGGGAAAACTCAGAGCTCCGCTAGCTGCTTCTTCTAAGAAGAAAACAGGAGCAGTCCCCACCGCCGTGCTGCTGCCTCTGGGATCCGCTTGGAGCACCTCCATGCACGCTGCTACTCCCTCTGCCCACGGCCTGCTGGCAGGCGCTGGAGTCTACGCGCTCTGATTCACAACGCCCTCCGCATCCACCGAGCACGCAGCGCTGCGTCACGGCTGAGTCTCCCCCGCCCCTCCCCCCACACACACAGCCTCTGCCCGGCAGCCCCTCACAGCGCTGCCCCCCACTTCCTCCCGGACCACTTCTGTGGCTAATCCTAGTTGGGACCAAGATGGGGGAGGAGATCCAGACCCAGCTTCTGAGAGGCTTGATTGGTTAGGGTTCCCCGATAAAATATGGGACATTCAGTGGAATTGGAATTTCAGATAAATAACAAATAAATCTATTTGTGCTTTTACTTGCTAAACCTAGCAATGCTATCTATGACTGATGGTTCAGGGATGTGAGTTCCTCTTCCTTTTGCTCCAAGTGCCTCTCCCAAAGCTACAGAGGATGATGATGATGGTGGGGACTCATGTTGTGAGATGCTATGTGCCAGGCGCTGTGCAAAGTGAAGAACACGCCTTATTTCACCAAATCCTCATGACGACCCTATGAGCTCAGTATTATCCCCATCCTACAGATGAAGAACCTCAGCCTTGAACTTGTGTGAAAGCACCCAGCTAGGAAGTGGGAACTAAGATTGGAACCAGGAAAATCAGGCTCCAAAGCCTATGACTTCCAGCCTTGAGCTCCCCACCTCCCTCCGCAGACACACAGTGGATCCGGAAACATCCGGAGCCTAAGCACTGATCTGCCGAAATTACTACCTCTCAGTTTGAAACCACTGTCCCAGGAGAATCCTGAAGGGCTTCTCCACCCCTGCCTCACCCCTGCATAGGTCCCTCCCACCCACGCTCCACGCTCTTTCTCTCTCTCTGAGCGCCTGCTCCCCACGCACACTCCAAGGAGAACTTCCCATCAGTCATTTACACCTTAATGTGAATTTCTGTTTACTGTGACTTCTCCCAGACATTTGATCTTGGGGTTGTCTCACATTAGAGAATAAAGGTGTGCACCATCAAAAAAAAGCTCAGTCACTGGTGACAGTTGGTTTCAGGAAAGGGCTTTTCTACTCACTCAGCCACTCCTTACCTGGAGGCAACCGAAGAGGCAAGACAGCCAGGGAGCACCCCAGTGTCTCAAACAGCACTTCATTCCCCAGGCCTGTCAGGTTGGGTGATTTTTTTTTAAGTGTGAGTCATGGGGGCACCTGGGTGGCTCAGTCAGTTAGGTGCATGACTTCGGCTCAGGTCATGATCTCAGGGTCCTGGGACTGAGCCCCCGGTCGGTTGGGCTCCTTGCTTGGCAGGGAGCCTGCTTCTCCCTCTGCCTCTGCCCCTCTCCCTTCCCCTCTCCCTGCTCATGCGCTCTCCCTCTCAAATAAATAAAATCTTGGGAAAAAAAAGAAGCGTGAGTTGTGTGCTCTGATTAACGGAGCTTATTGTCCAGCTGGGAAAGAGAGGCCACTTGGTGGAGGGATGATTTTAAGCAGGGCTGGGATGGACTGATGGATGGATGGACGGACGGACAGACAGGTGGACAGAAGGGTGGGTGGGTGGATGGATGGATGAATGCAGAGCCTGAGAGGGATGGGTTTGTGGATCTGAGAAAGACCACTGACTACATAGGAGCCTGGGTCTTCTCCATCAGGTACAGTGAAAGTTTTTAAATGCAAGGAGAAAGGAAAAAGGGATGGGAACAGCATAGCTAGGAAAGGGTAGCAAGGAAGAAAGCCAGGCAGGAAAACAGGCCAGAAGAAAAAACTGTGTGTCATTCTGAATTCATCTGGTTCCTTCCCAAGGCTCCTGAACCTTCCAGGCTTATTACACCAGGACAGAGCCAGCCCCATGGGGACCCCAGCTTTTCATCTCAGCAATCTACTAAGTCTGGGTATTATAGAGCTCACGATGATCAGCTTTTTGTCAGTTTATTTGCCCAGGAGGCTGACTGTAGGGGTGTGTAAGGCGGACGTCTCTACAGCCTGAGTCTGTAGCAGTTGGCAGTTCCTGCAACCCCACCCCCAGCCCCAAGCTGGTCACCACTGCTCCAGGCGCCTGTGCCCCACCGTCTACCACCCCCCAGAACTGAGATCTGGAGAGCACTCCTACAGAGCCCCTGTGGCCTCTGGGAAAGCCAGACCCCTGTCAGAGCTTCACTTCCAGAAACCCAGTGCCCTCCTCCCTGACCTCCTCTTGCCACAGGGAAGCTGACAAGTGCGGTCTGCAAGAGAAATCAGACCCAGACGCCCCTCCAGGGATGCCCCATGCTGTGGCCCCCCTGCGCTTGCCTACTTCCATTCCGTTTGCATTCACTGAGCTGCCCGAGCTGGGCTTCTCCCTGGCGCTGCCTCCCTCCCACCCCAGAGCTGCAGGACATCACTGCCACCAGGCAATGAGGAGCAGACAAAGGGTCAGGAGGGGGTAAGCCAATGCCAAAGAGGAAGGAAAATCAGCAAAGAAACCCACAAGAGGAGAAGCAAACACCTATCCCACCTCCATGCTAGTGCGGGGAGGGGGGATGTTAAGTCCTTCAATGCACAGGACGGTCAGCACCAGAAAGAATGTTTTCTCTGCCCAAAATGTCAAGGTGCACCCTATTAAAAAATATTGCATGGAGTCATGCCTTATTTCTAGGCAAAGCAAGTTTTTGTAAGGTCTCAGAGGTGTGGAAGGTGGGCCAGGGCTGGAGTCAGCAGGGTAAGGAATTCCAATAAACCGCAGGAAGCCATGCTGGGCTTCAGGCTTTGGAGCTGAGGATCAAACAGAGGGAAGATGTCACATGGGTCTGGATGTGTGGGGTACGGTGTACAGGTGACCCTCGCAGCCGCTGCCCCCTGCTCCTGGCTGGGCAGGGAGGGCCGAGTGAGGCCCGTGGCCCTGTGATCTCACTCTAGAAGGACAATGGTGGCCGGCCCTAGCAGCCTCTGCCCGCTAAAAGGGGCCGGGAAGCAGCAGACTCGGTGTAAGAGGTGACACCAGGGATGGGCAGCGAGCTCATGCTTGGACGTGAGGGGTGGCGCCCTTTCTCTGTGACTCGCAGACACCATCTGGGCCTCCTCCACAGCCATTACGTATCCTGCCCTTCTCTCAAACTCATAATCCACACCAACGTTTCCTGAGCACTTTCTAAAGAAATGCCTGGCACTGTGCGTGTCCCCACAAAACCCTCATAAGATAGGTATTCCTGTCATCCCCATTCTACAGATGTGCTATCAAGTGAGTTAAAAACTGTCCACGGGTCCCACGGGTGGTCGGTGTGGAGCATGGCTGGCCAGCACAGAAGTCTAGGGAGGGAGGACCGTGGCACGCTGCCACACGGCAGACCACGCCGGCATCTAAGGGCCAGACTAAGGTGTCCATCGGGCCACCCAAGCGGACTAAGGCAGGCCCATTCCAGGTCTTGCAAGCCACTGGTGATGCGGAGCCGCCCCAGAATTACCAGACCTATATAACTGGCTGCCCCATCCCTCTCCAAGTTGCTGTTTGGTTGGGATAAGAGTCAGATGATAGACACCAGCTGGCACCAAAAGTTACCCACAGCAACAATATAATGAGCCATCACAATAGCACCAAGGAGAAAGAGTAAAAAGACCTTTCTCTCCCATTTTCAGTCATCCCTCCCTCAGGGCTTCATGCTGACAACAAAATCACCCTGGACATTTCCCTGACATACCAGGTAGGTCTTGGGAGGCCCCTTCTTCCACCTCTCCATAAACAAGCAAGCAAGAGCACCAGCAAGGGTCAGAGAGTTAGGGCTCCCTTCCAAGCATCTGCTATTTCTGAATCAAGGGCTCTGAGACTCTTGGGCATTCTGGCCCTAAGAAATACTTCTCTAAGACTAAGGGGCCAAGGCACAAGCCCATGCTCAAGCTTCCTGTTTGATCACTGTCCCCAAAGAAAAAAGGCTTTCTCTTTCCAAGTCTTCCTCAGCTTTCTGGACCCATCAAGACCCAGCTCCAAGGTCACCTTGATTGAATGGTCCCTTGCGAGGAATATGGTGGACAGGGAGAGCGTAACTATCTCTAGAACCGGCACATTCAGGGTCTTCCTCTGAGCTCTGTAAGGACGTGAGCCAAAGCACGCTTAGATGTCATGGGTAAGCAGAGCCCCTAGAACACGGGCTAAAAGCCAGTGACCCCCAGACTGGCGGTGATGCCAGGGAGGATCTGAATAGGTAAGATCCTGCAGGAAGACTGGCCAAGCTCCTGGAGAAGAAAGCAGAAGACCAGAGGCTGCCCGCATCCACTCTCAAGAGCGGCTCCCAGCTTTGCTCCAGGACCCAGAACCTGGTTCCTCCATCCCAACCTCGCCCCAGGTACTGAACGTAGGGCATCCGAGTTTCTTAACCAGGTGTCACTTCAGAGTTCTTCTCTTCTGCCTGGACGTCCATTCTCCGAAGACTTCAGCAACATAAAAGCATTGGATGAAGTTTCGCCCGATCTGCTATATGCCCAGCATTAGCTATATGCCCAACCCTCTCTCTTCTCAGGCGGCATGAGAGGCAGGGTGCGCTCACCATATCAGTGCCTACAGGAGTCCATTCCTGAGGCCTGAACCAAGATCCTTAACCCGAAAGAAGGCATCCCTCTGCCTGGAACTGGAATGGGAGAGCTGAAAGTACTTTAAAAAGTAATAGCTGACCTGCTAAGCACAGATAACCAGGTATTCTTCAGACTTGCATGGACCGCTCCCAACAACCCCTCAAGGTAGTTACATCATTATCCCCTTTTTCACAAGAAAGGAAACCAAAGTCAGTGAGCCTAAGGAACTGGCCCAAGTTCACAGAGCCGGTAAGTGGAGGAATCCAGGCCACGTGGCCCCAGGCTTGGCCTCATAGTCACTCATTCAGCAAATATCTATTAGGCACCGAATAGAATCAGGAATTGAATCAGCACGAAGATTGTGTTTTCCAAGTAAACAAACTGCTTTCTGGAGAGGCCATTTCTTTCCACAGCTCAGGAGATAAAAAAGAGCCAGAAAGCTTGCAATCACAAAGTGTTTCTACCACCTTGCTTTGTTGAGTTTCCCCATCTCTGTCATTACCCACGCCCCCTGCAGGCTATAGTACATGGGAGCTGGAAACAAAAGAGACAAATTCTCTGTCTTCATGGAGCTTGCATTCCCATGGGAGGGACAGATAATCAGTGAAATGTGTAATATGCAAGATGGTTACTGAGGAAAACTAAAGCAGGGAACGAAGGTGAATGTGAGGAGAGATACACAATTTTAAATTGGGGGGCAAGGGCAGGCCTCACAGAGAAAGTAGTTTTCAGTAAAAACCAGAAGGACACGAGAGAATGAACCATGCAGCTAGCCAAGGACAGAGAGAAGAGTCAGTGCAAAGGTCCTGAGGCAGGAGCACTGAGGGTCTCTTGGGGAACAGAGAGGCCAATACAGCCAGACCAAGTGAACCAGGGGAACAAGAAAAAGGTAAGGTGAGGGTACTGACGAGGCCCAATCATAATCATGCAGCCTGGAAGGTTCTAGTAAGAGCTCTGGCTTTGACTGTGATCAATCTCATTGTGATGGATGAAGAAATAAGGCTCAGAGAAGGCTGGTGATTTGTTAAAAAAACACACAGAGCTAGTGTGTAAACCAAGGCTCTGAAACAAAATCAACTCTAACAGGTCATCCCATCAGACAGAGACCCCAGGGCCTTTTCCTCATGCCTACAACCTCTTTGACCTGGCAACCCCACCTGATTTTAAACAGCCACAGGATGAATTGAGGCAAAAAGGCAAGCTGGGTGGTATTCAGTGGGAGGGCTGCCCATGCAGTCAGGGGCAGGCGAGGATGGCAGGGATGGGCCTCCCAGAGCAAAGGAAGGGGCACCAAGGTGCTGGAAACTCTCTGGTGATGGTGAGCTTTCCTGGGCTCCTTTAACTATCCGGCTGTAAAAAGAAACCGCCTCTCCAGAAAGTGGGTTTGTTTACTTGGAGAAAATCCCCAGGCTGGTTCATGAGCATCTCTCCATGCGTGTGCTACAAATAAATAACTCACATTTCCCATTTTAAAGCAGGAAAACACGACCCACGGAGTGCAGCATGTGTTACTCCCACTCGTGAGCATGTCTTCCTCCCCAGAGAGAGAAGGTTCCACAGGAAGGTGTGCTACTTTCCCCCTGCACTCCCCCCTGCTCTCTGATCCCCAAGGTGCCCACCGGGGCTCCTGCTGCGTCTCTGAGGGGCATTCTGGAAGGTATTTGTGAAGGCCCTGCCTTTGCCTTCCTGGTGCTGGCTCCCAAGGTGGGCTCTCAGGAGCCTTTCAGAACTCTCAACAATGGCTCAACTGTGGTTTTCCTGCTTCCTCAAGGAGTCAAACCTTCCAAGGGACCTCTAGAGAATCTCAAAGCCCTACGGCAGGAGAGAAGCCCCAGAAATTCATGGACCAAGGCCTCAGAGCAACGAGCAGTAGTAGTTGGCATGTGGTGAGTTCAGCATTCTGTGTGCCAAGCACCATTCTGGGCACCTCACATGCATCAACCAGTGTAGCCCTTACAACAGCCCTGTGAGGTAGGTTCTATGATAATCCCCATGTTACAAACAAGACAACTGAGGCTCTGGGAGGTGAAATGACCCACCCAGGGTCATATTCACCCACTGGAAGTGCCAGAGCAACGATGAGAACTCATGCAGTCCAACTTCCAAGTCCGTACCCTGCATAGCTTCTCTAGAGAAAGGCAGGTGGGCCGCCCTCTTCTGGGACACGGCCAGAGATGAGACTCAGGAGGCTGAGAAGAGAAGCACTGAACGCAGGACCAACTAATAAGCCCTGATGGGGATCAACCACCTCTATGCTGCTTCATCAACCACCCCAGGCAGCTGCCCTCTGCTCCTCTGGGAATGTTCTAGTTCATGCTTCCCCTTTACACTTACCAAGAAGCTCCAGTGTGGTTGGCTTGTGGGCCTCTCTCTTCCAGGACTAGACCATGAACTCCTTGAGGTCCCTGTTCTAGTCTGTCGGCACCCCACTGAGCACCGCTGTGAGGGCTCATAGCAGTAAATATGTGCTGAGTGAATTAATGAAACAACGTGTGAATGAAGGAATGGACTTGACCACGTCCAGATATTTCAGGTGTCTCCTCTAGAAACTCTAAGACAGAACATCACAACATCCAGGTCAAAGCCTCCTAGCTGCCGCCCACACAGTCCCACAGCAGGACTGAAATAGATCCATACATATGCTCTCTCTTTTTTTCCTTTTATTGCATTTAATTCCATGTTTCAGTTTAATTAAAAAAACACAATAGCTTAAAGTGTTGGATCCTGATGCACTGTACTATTCATGAATATTTATCACTCTGGGCTATATAAAATTGAATAATTATTAGCAATTAAAAGAAGGTCAACAGAAGGCTTTCTGGAACTCTCCACCGAGGGAAAGGGGGAGAAATGGGACACTGCGATCGAGAGCCCTGGGCAAGGACTCTGCAGGAAAAAGAAAGTCTTGGCTGACAAGGCAAAAATCCATGCTTAGAGGGCCATCCAAGCCTCTGAAGAAAGTTCCAGAAGGGTTAGAAGCAGGTCTATTCTACCTGCAAATCATTTATTTAGATGAGAAAAAAGTGGACTTAGCATAAAGAAAGAATCGAGTTAACGGCCCGGGGTTCCAGGGGATGATTAGGAAAGGAAAATGTGAGCCTTGGCCAACGTATTCTACCTACGTGCTTCCTTCTGCACTGCTCACCTCTGTTCCCAGACAGGCAAGTCATGTAAAGAAAGCCCATGGCAATGCTCCTGATGCCCAGGAAGTGCTCAGTAAATGGTGGGTCCCCTCATTTCTCCTTCAAGATGGACGAGGTTCTCACCAACCCTGATTGGCTCAAATGAGCCAGCCCAACAGCTTTCACTTCTCCACAAGTAAGAGAAGCCAGTTCTCATCCCATTTAATTTCTACTTTGGAAGGAAATTTGAAGGTAGATTCCAATGTCCTCCACACACCCCAGGACAGCTATCTGAAAAGCTCCCGAGACTCTGCTAACCACTTCTCCTCAGGGCAAAGTTCCTCTTTACAGGGCAACGGAAACAGCTTCCTTGCGATGCCTCATCTCTTGCCTAACTTTTATCCATAAGGCTATAAAGAACAATTCTCCTCCTCCTGCCCAGAAGCCCTTCAAATATTAAGAGCTCCGAACCCCTAGGTCTTCTCTTCTCCAGGCTAAATGAGCCTAACTTTTTTTTTTTTTTAAAGATTTTATTTATTTATTCGACAGAGATAGAGACAGCCAGCGAGAGAGGGAACACAAGCAGGGGGAGTGGGAGAAGAAGCAGGCTCCTAGCGGAGGAGCCTGATGTGGGGCTCGATCCCACAATGCGGGGATCACGCCCTGAGCCGAAGGCAGATGCTTAATCGCTGTGCCACCCAGGCGCCCCGAGCCTAACTTTTTAACAGTTTATTTTACAGTAGGGTTTCCACATCCTTCCCTGTCCTGATCTCTCAGTGAATGATGCTCTGATTTGTCTTAAGCCTCCAGACTTGAGCCTTCATCATAAATGGCAGTCTTGCCCCCAAACCCTGACTCTCCCTGCCTTTTAGCAGGTCCAGATAGCTGTTAAGCATCACCTCCCTTTTAGCAATAACATTCATGTTCACTAATATTGATGGAGGGCTTACTCTGTGCCAGATACAGCCAAGAGCTTTACACGTATGAACTCACTCAACAGCAGCCTCTATAGGTCTGGACTCTGCTTCTGGAAGTCCCTGGAGCGGACTAGGTCTAGTCCACCCAACCAGGCAACCCCACATGACAGAGTCACCTCGTTTCAATAGGGTTCACTACTCCTAAAGCCTCGTGCCATTGTCACACATCACCATCCCGAACTCAACACCCTGAGGGCAGAAAGTAGGAAGGTGTGAAATGTTGAAGCCCATCCTTGTTTGTTCTAAAAGTACACTCCAGGGGTCTATCAATGCCCAGGTAAGAAATTTAATTTTGACAAACTCACATTTTTCTGTTCTAAGACCATGCACGTTTGTCTACAACTGACATCAATTATATCACTACTAGAAGGTTCCTAGGAAGTAGGATTGCCTACTGCTATAAACAAATGACTGGTCACGCACCATCCCTCCTACTTCAAAACGTTGCACTTAAGAGAAAAAGTTAGAAAAATCTCAGATCTGGAAGCAATTTCAATGGTCCTCTTCACTAAGCATGCACATGCGTGCACGCGCACACACACGCACATGTGCGCACGCACTCACACTCACACACTCACACACACACACACTGAATTCTTTGACTCCAGGAATGGGAAACGAATAGCTCTGCATTATCCACACTTTCTCCAGAAGGTCGTACTCAGAGGATATTGGCTGTAGCCCTGGGATGGGATAAAGGTTACTGCCTGCATAGAACAACAGGATAATGTCAGATAATGGCCTCATTCCCACCATACTTTGCCCCCTGAACCTCCCCTCCAATAGTCAGTCCTGGGGACCATCAGGTATTTAATGTTTCAGCAATGAAAATGATGACTCAGGAGCCTTCAGGCAGGCACCTTCTCAGCCCAACCCTCAGCCTCTTCCTCAACAAACTTTTCTGCAACATAATAAATAAATGCACCAGATTCCCAAGCAGCTATGATAGATTGGCTAATGTTAAGGGAGCATTTCGAATATATTAAACCACTGCAAGAACACATTTGCATTCGTCTTTCAAAGAGTAAAAAACACTTCTTTATTCTGTTTCTTCTTTGGTGCATTTTTGTGGTGGTTTTATATTGTTTTCACCTTAAATGGAACCATCCTAATTCAGCCAGGACAAGAAAACCAAACAATAGCCTCAGGATAGACTTTGCAAAAGAGAAAGCAAAACCGACAGGAGAACTGGGCCAGCTACAGAAAGCTCCGGTAGCACAGCAGCAGCCTGGCTTGCAAACACAGCTAGGTCGGGTCCAAGACAGAGGTCTTAGCCACCACAGATAATCTTGGCTTGTCACCACGAAAGGCTGGGCTTGCCTGGGGTGTGGAATGGTGGGTGCAGCCTTCACTCCAGGCTGAGCTTGCTCATCCTTCTTATTCCATGTGTACCAGCAAATGTTGGATGGTCATACTTGCAAAGCATGGACACCGAGACACCAAGGAGCCACCAAGCACGCACATTAATCTCATGCTCCAGCCACCGTGATCTGAGTGACAGGTCAACTGGCATGATGTAAAAGCTGAATTAAAATAAGAGGTAGCCCAGAGCAGAGGAGCCTCATATGATCTGGATGGAAGGGGAAAGAAGACACATACCACCATTCCTCACTGTAGAGAGCATGAGATTGAGCTGGAGTCCACGATTAATATCATGACTGAGACAGAGACACAGATTGAGAAAGAGACAGGAAGAAACAGAGATGGGGAGATGCAAGGAAGACCAATGTCCTAAACCCATAGTAGGACCTTGCAATAGCTGCTCTCTTGCTTACAGGTCTTCCTTTGGTTTACTTTCACTCTGGGTGCAGCAGAAAGAATACTCCCTGGTTCCCAGAAGACCTGAGTTCTCACCCAGCCTCAGCCCTCATTGGCCAGGGGACCTATCGATCACAGCTCACCTTAGCTCTCGCGGTGCCTGAAACACAGGAGGCATCTAGGAAATTCTTTTACTCTTCTTGTCAGCATATGTCATCTCCTTCTTTTCTCTCTTGCCTCTCTGATTCTTATTCATGTTATCATTATTATTCCCTCCTATAGATTAGCTTTTACTTTTCTCGAATAGTCAGAGATCATCATCAAATGTAGACTTGAAATAGAGGCTTTTATCCCTAACCTGATAAAGGTATCTATAACCAGCTACAGCAAACATGATGATTCACTGTGAAATATTCAATGTTTTCCACTGAACTCAGGAACAAGAGAAAGATGTCTGCCATCACTGCTTCCACTCCACACTGGAGGAAGGCTATAAGCTGTGTAATAAGGCAAGAAAATGAAATAAAAGGTACAAAGAAAAGACCATTCTATTATTCACAGATGACATGATGGTATGCAAAGAAAATTTAAAAGAACCTAATATAATACAAGTAACAAACAATTAGAAAATAATTTTTTTAATTATACTTAAAATGGCATAAAAAAACTTGAAATTCTTTGGAATAAACCTATTGAAAAATTTCCAAGACCTTTCCACTAAAATCTGTGGAACACTGCTGAAAGAAATTAAGAAAAACCAAATAGTGTCAATTTTCCCCAAATTGACCAATTGGTATAATGTAATCCTAGCCAAAAAATCCTACCAGTCTTTTTTTATGGAAATTGGCAAGTTGATTCTAAAACGAATATGGAATTTACATATATAATGTAAAGGGCCAAGAGCCAAGACAGTCATGAAGGAAACACAAAAAGTTGATGAGCTTAAATTACCAAATAATAAAATGGATTATAAAACTATAGTATTAAGACAGGTAACACTGGTGTTACAATAGCAAAAAAGAAAAAAAGAGGGTGGGGGGCAATGGAACCAAATAAAGAACTCAAAAACTGACATACACAAGTAAAGATGCCTAATTTGCAACAACGATACCCTTTCAATGAATGACATTGGGTCATTTGGAGTTACATATGAAAAAAGGAAATAAATTTGACCCCCTTCTTCAAATCAGACACTCAGCATATAAAAAAAGAAATTAAGGTGAGTCACTGGCCTAAATATAAAAATTAAAACAAAGCATGTCTGGAAGAAAACAAAGGAAAATATCTTCCTGACACAGGAAGAAGTAAAGATTTTATAACCTCATAAGAAAAAACTAACAAATTTAACTTCATTAAAATTAAGAGCACCCCTTTATAAAAATATACCATTAATAGAATAATAAAGCAAGCCACAGACCAGAAGAAGGTATCTATAATAAATATATCAGACAAAGAACTTAAATCCAGACTATAAAGAACTCCTACAAATCCATTTTTAAAAAACAATTTAATATAAAATGGGCAAAATATTTGAACAGGTGTTCCAATAAAGAGGATATCCAAATGACCATTAAGCATATGGAAAATGGTCAACATCCATAGTCATCAAATTAAAAACCACATGGGATATACCACTACACATCCACCAGAATGGCTAAAATAAAAATTTTAAATAGAACATTGCAAATATCAGACCTTGGCAAGGAAGTAGCAAAGTTGGAAATATCATGCATTGCTAGAGGGAGTATAATCAGTGTAACCATTTTGAAAAGTTGGTAGTATTTACTAAAGTCTATTCTATGATCTAGTTATTCTACTCTTGGATATATATATCAAGATAAAGTAGTGCGCACACACACACACACACACACACACACACACAGTGTTCACCTAGCCAAAAAATTGAAGCAACCCAGATATTCATCAATTAAAGAATGGATAAAAAATTTGGGTATATTCCTACACTGTAATACTTTACAGAAATAGAAGAGAACAAATTGAAGCTATGTATATATCAAGAAGGCTAGACCTCACTGACACAAAGTTCAGTGAAAAAGGCCAGACATGAAACAGAACATAGTATACATATTAGTTATCTACTACTAATGAATTACACCAACACTTAGTGGCTTAAAACAAGAGACATTTCTTGTCTCAACCATTTCTGTGGGTCAGGAATCCTGGTGCAACTTACCAGAATCCTCCAGCTCAGGGCTGCTCACAAGGCTCTGATCAAGGTGTCAGCCAGACTCTGGTGATCTCAAGGCTTAGCCAGGCGGAGATTTGCTTCCAGGATCACCCATAGGGCTGTTGGGCCAAGGGCCTCAGTTCACCAGCTGTTACCCAGAAGGCAGCTCCCAGCATGGCAGCTAGGTTCATCAGAATGAGAGCCAGAGAAGGAGAGCACACAAGCAGCATTCACGTCAGAGTCTTTGGTAACCTAATCTTGGAAGTGATATCCCATCACGTTTGCCATACCTTATTCATTAGAAGCAGGTTTCACGGGCCAGTCCACACCCAAGGGGAGGATATTACACAAGGGCATGAATATGAGGAGGCAGAGATTGCTGGAAGCCATCTCCGAAGCTGCCTATAACACTATGTTATTCCATTTATGTGAATTTCAAAAGCAGGCAAAATTTGATAGAAATCAAAATATTGATTACTTGTAGGGAGAAAGGCTACCGATGTGAAGGGGTAAAGAAGGAGATTTCTGGGGTGCTATAAATGTAAAGTTCTATAGCTTGATCTCATTTACTTAGTGGGGTAACATCAGTGTAATCATATGTAGAAAGATTGAGATGTATGGTTAAAATCTGTGCACTCAGTGCATGTATGTTACACATCAATAAAGGTATGGGGGGAAAGGATCTAGTAGCCCCTACCTTCTCCACTTCTATATCTGAGGATATGGAAAGATGAAAAGAATTCCTGAAGGTCAGAGTAACCTCTCTCACGTGGTCAGGGTGTGCGTGTCGATCCATACACAAATTTGGCTGAATTTCCCCTCTAGCAGCACCATGTGAAGAGAACCATTTCCTCTTGGAGGCAGAGGACTACACCTGTTTAATTTTCTCTTACAGCCCTAAGGTCAGGGTCACACTTGGGAAACCATCTCCAATATATGACTCAGTTCTCAGAAATCAGTTCCATACCAGGAGTTATACTTTCTGGGCCCCTTTCACCTATGGAGCCTGTTAATGATGAAAAAAAAAAAAAAAGCCAATTATTCTGATCCTTCTACATCAAAATTTGAAAAATCTAGATGTGATCTAGATTATAGTCAAAGTTGTGCACTGAGTTCAAAAGTGTTCACAAATTATTGGAGAAAACACAGATAGTACATTTAACCCACTTAATTATAGTTAACTTGGACAAGACAAAAATGCGGCAAGTTTACAGGTGTGTCTCACGGAATCAGAACATCAACTCCATGAGGTAGGTACTAAGATTCATACCCATTTTGTAAATGAAGACATTTGCACCAAGAGAATCGTAGTGAATTGCCCAAGATCACTTAGCAAGTAAGAGGTCCAACCAAGATCCAAAACCATGTCTATCTCACTCCCAAGCGTGGGGTTTTAACTAATTCATGATATGAATCTTCATGCATCACTTAAAAAAATAAGCCACTTACTAATTCTGTTACGCACCAGTCATAAATGGTTCTGACAGATTCGATAAAGGGCCCCCTGATCAGTCAGACTGAGATACTCTAGGTCCTAGAAAGAACAAATGTAGATTGTGAGTGCATTTAATATGGTTTACTAATTAAAAACTGTACATGTGTGCATGCACGTGCACGCACACACGCACACACGCATGCACACACACCTGTTGCAATAACGTATAACAGCAGAGCTTCAATCAGTACGATGCTCAGCTGAGATGGGTAGCCTGGACTTCGGAAACCAAACACAGACCGGTCTACCCTAAGTCCTAGGAAAGCAATGATGAGGACTTGAACTCAAGCAGCAAATACTCCAAAAAGCCCAGCAAGGTGGCACAAATGGAGAGCAGTGGACCTCCTTAAACGCATCTACTGCCCAAGTGGGGCACAAGGATAGGGGGGCCCAGAGGTGGCCCATGGCAAAGCACCTACGGCTCATAGAAACCTGGAGAACACTAAGTTACCTGCCACCATCTTACAGACTAGCACCAATTTTACTAACAGAAAATGTTGCTGGACCACTTGAACACAATATGAAATCACAATCGGCCTGACCCATGCAAACAACAGCAAACACTCTATTGAACTAAACAGGACTGGGGGTGCCTGGCTGGATCAGTTGGTTGGGCTTTTGGTTTCGGCTCACGTCATGATCTCAGGGTCCTGGATCGAGCCCCGTGGTGGGCTCCGAGCTCAGTGGGTAGTCTGCTTGAGGATTCTTTCTCTCCCTCTGCTCTTGTGTGCTTGCTCTCTCTCTCTCTCTCTCTCTCTCTCTCAAGTAAATAAATCTTGAAATAAACATGACTGACCCCTTCCCTGGGGGGAGGGAGTTCCCTTTTAATGCTCATTTGTTACTTACCCATTCATTTAGTAGCCAAAATTAGATAAGTCTCTAAGAATATTTTTTAACCTTGTAAAACCTAGCCATATTTTTTTTTCCTATAAAAAGAGCCACTGCTCATTCATTTTTGCAACAGATCTTCTAGGTTGATCCTTGGCTAAACCAAGGATCTTTTATATCAGATGAGAATATCTTCTCTCTCTAGTTTACAGTCTAGAGAAAGGGAAGGTGGGGGAATTGGTAGGGGAACACAGGATCAAGGGAAGAGGGCTGGCAGGCATATTTCAGGTAAAGGGAGGAGACAAATGGAGAAGCAGGGTCCAGGCAGAGGAAAGCAGCCAGGGAGAAGGGTAATAGCCACAGGGCCCAGCAGACAAGCTCAGGCAGGTCAGAGCCTCAGACAGCACAGTGCCTTGTGTGTTTCAAGGCACACCTACTAGATGCAGAGCCATGCTCCAAATTTAATAATATACAAGAGTTCCTTCCCACTCACTCTCCAATACCCCCTCATGGAAGCACCATGTCTAGTCTCTCCACATCTACCACACACTTTTAACTATATTTTATTTACTTAATAATTGTCTACGTGCACACACGCAAAAAACTGCAAGCCATGTGAGAGCACAGACTACAGCTTCTACCTCCAACTCTCGGCTCTGCCTTTTCTAGCTGTGTGACCTTAGACAAGTTATTTAACCTCTCTGGTCCAAGTGTTCATGAATATTTTATGAGGATCAAATGAGAAATACATATAAAATCTAGGATAGCTCTCATTAAATTTATTTAATTTTCCCTAAGCAAGAACGAAGAGTCCAGGGGCCAGATTCCCTAACAGCTCCTCCTCCTTCTGTTAGACGAGGTTTACTCTGGCAAGCCATGGTCAGACTCTCCATTCAAGAATCCAAACAGGAAAGTCCTACATTCCTGCCATCGCACGGTATTTTATTGGAATTTCATCCCACTGGGCAGTCTCAATCCTCTTCTCTCCTCTCCCCCTCCTCCTGCCTGATGCTATGATGCCACAATCCAGTCTCTGTGACTCGGGGGATGTTTCCATGGTGATGAGCAGTGATGTCATAAAGGGGTGATTGTTACAGGGTTGAATGAAATCTGGCACAGATGCACACCGCCTCCTTATATAAGGGGGGGCGGGAGACAAACTCTGTGGACACGTCCCAGAAAATGGGCAACCGAATCACCCAAGGGATGGCGAGGGGTGACCAGAGGGAGAGAAAGTTCCAATCCCTTCCACACACTAGCAGCCCCATCTGGAAAAGAACGGATTTCACAGACCTCACCAAGACAAGAGTCATTTTTCACCAAAGAAAATCAAAGGAACGAACAAGAGGCAGTGACTACCGGAGACTCCACCTTCTGGTCTAGGAAGATCCAAGCAGACGGTGGCTTCATCCAGCAAAGCCCCAGTGAATCAAATATTTATTGAGTAAAAAGCCACAGACTCTTTCCTACCAAAGCCTTAGATTGCCATGTGTGTCTGATTGCTCCAAAGACAAACCAATGTGATTTTCAGCCCAGCATGCCTTTTATGATAACAAGTCTTCCCAGAAAAATAGCAGTCACCCCCAGCTTAATTCCTAGAGGAATTCAACCCACCTTGTTAAGAAAATTCCCAGGGGAGATTTTATATAAAAGAATATCCCATAATGCTGTCTGCCATCTCTAGGTTCTCTAAAAACAAGCCCAGCCTTGGGGCGGGGGGAGAAAAGGAGTGCCTGACACCAGGGGAATTTGGTTGGATGGCTGAAGGAAGGAGAACTTCACCCTGAGGAGCAATGCTTGGAAGCACAGAAGCACTGGTTGAACGGGAGGAACCTGATCGAGGCGACCATCGTCCACAGCCAGTTCCTTCGCTATCTCTTGAACTTGCAGACTGAGTGATTGCCACAATTGTGAGTGCCAAGGAACGGGTCCTTCTCAATAAAAAGTTTCCCTTGGTCCTGCAGGAGGCTCTGGGAGCCAGCACTTGAGACAATGCATAGTTCTTTCTTTCTCTAGGCAGCTGCTCCTGGCGAGTTGGGTCCACAGCGGTAGCTGAATACGTGTACAGCGCACGTGTACTTTTATGGCCTTCATCATTATTTATGAACTAACTTCGAGGGGAAGTCATTTCCATCCAGAAAACCTGACATATGCTTTTCCATCCCCACCCATGCATAAAGATAAGAAAGCTGTGCTTTCTCCCTATTCTGGCAAGCAGGAGGTGATGTTTTCCGGATGCTGTTATGGGCAGCACCAAGCCATCTACTGTGTATCCCAGAAAAGTCAAACGGCCCAGAGGCTTCATTCCTAAGCCACTCTCCAGCCCCTACACATGTCACAATCTCTCACACCTCCTGACCTTGGCCCATGCTCCCTCTTGGTGGAGAACAGCCCCACCCCCATCCTCCCCCCCCAGCCCCTTCAACCGTAGGATCTGCATCAGATCAAATGGCCCAGATCCTCCTCTCTAAATGCTTCCTTCTAAGAAGAAGTCCCTCCTCCCTCTCCTGTCCATCCCCTCCACTACGGTAGGGGCTCTCTGAGGGCGAGGACCAGTCCTCTTCATATTGAATACTGGGCTGGATCACGTGCCCAGCATCTGCTGTAGACACAGGCCAAAGTGCATGGTGGGACACATGCCAAGATCCTTGCGCCCTGCAAATCTTCAGCACTTCCAAGATAAAAGTGGATATTGAAAAGTAAGTTTCAGTGACTCCAGTGAGTAATATTATGGACAAGGGTCCCTTAATAAGATGGACAAGAAGCCATGCAGTCAACTGAGAAGGTCTGGGACTCAGGAGACCCAAACGCTAGCTCTGAGCAAAAAGTTTCTCCTTCGAAGCTTCAATGTTCTCATCTATAGAAACAGGGAAGGGTGAACGTTTGGGCCCCAAGTCCAGCTCTGACATTCTAACTCACTGGGGCCGTACGTGGCATTTTCACAGCCTGAAACAGAAGCATGTTCTACTTTCAGGATGATTCCCCAAGGCACGTCACTGCCTTCCTAGGTTGAGATTGTCCCTTTTGGCCTCCTTTAACGGACCCCCCTCCTGTTTACTGCTCACCATGCATTCCCGACTGGGAAGGGATGACAATACCCCATGAAAGGTAGCCTGCAACACAAACTGAATGGCTGCCTAGTCAAGCTAGCCTTGTTTATGCCTGGTCCCCCAAAGACAGGCAGCCCCTCCTCTTCCTGAACACCTCCGAGCCTCACATTGTCCAGGGTCCCCGCCCCCCCCTCCCCCCCCCCAGTCCCCAGGCACAAGCTGAGCTTTTCCTGGGTCCTGCCTGAGCCAGGCTAATTCCATTATTTTGCAAACGTGTACCTGTATATTCTGTCATTCTGTCATTCTCCTTGTCTGTGACAAATGCCTGGTATAAAAATTACCTTCAGAAATGTGTTAAGTCGGGCAGCAAACACATCCAGAGGCCTGAGGAAGGTGAGAAGGCTGGAGATTGGTGGAGATGGTCTTCATTACTGTGCATCAGAAAAGTAACAGAGGGGCAGGGGGTTGCCAGGGTGAAGAAGGAACCAGTGGTTCATTCACCAGCAGCATGCATGTGTTCAAAGTCTATCCTGGTTGCTCAGCAACCAAGAAAAAGCATTTCAGAGAGCAAGGGGCTAATTGGATAAATGAATTAATTAGACATTTCTGGAGTCAGGCCGTAAATGACAACAGGCGTGGGTGGCCAGTTTTTTTGCTAGCTAAAGTGTCTTCCTCTCCCTACCTGAGCTTTGGTCCAGCAAATTTGGGGAACCCGGGGAGAGTGGGAGCCAGGTAACAATGTGTCAGAGATGCTGTCCTGGGAGAGGCAGGGGTTGGAGGGAAGGCCGCCCTGGGAGTGAAGTTGCACTAATGGACCTTCGAGGTCTCTTGCAATACCAACCTTTGATCGGTTTTGCCCTGCAGGGTAGGGAGGGCAGAAAAAAAGGAGTAAATCCCCAGTCTGGCAGCCTGAAGGTATCTTAACAACCTGCTTTCCCACATCATCCTGTGGGGTTTCCCTTTGCTGTATTTAAAGCAAGCAGGTTCCCACGAAAGCCAATAGACGCTAGTTGTGGGGAGTTTGCGTGGGAAATAAGATGTTTTGTTGGTGATTGTTTTTTTTCCTTGCTCTGCTTTGCTTCCTCCTGTTGGCTTCCTTTAATTACAGCAGAACCCCACTGGTTGCTCTAATGATGGAGAGGGCTGAGGGCCGGGCGCCACTGTGCAGAGCTCATGGTGGAGAGGAGGGAGCAGGCCAGGGGCACAGCTGGTGGGAAGGGAGGAGGCTGAGCAAGCGGAGGAAAGGGGACCAACCAGCAGCTGCCAGAGCCGGGTCTCCAGGAAGGAGAGAAAGCACTGTGGGCTTGTGGTTTCACTGCCTGAAACAATTTCCTGGGAGCCTCCAGGCAAGCTGCCACGCCTCTCTGAGCCTTTGTTTTCCCTCCCACCAAGGAGGGAGGATGGGTTTTGAGATGGAATGAGAAGGATTGATGCCTCTGCTAATTGCATCTCGCCCTTGCTCATAGTGACTAAGGGGTGCCTATTGCCAACAAAAATGAAGCCGAAAAAGCCGGCAGGATGTGCAATGCCTCCATGATCTAACTTCACCTCATCCCTCTCTCTCCTGGTTCCCACACACACCCTGTTACTTCTTACCTCTGAGTCTTTATTCCTCCTGCTCCTGACCTAGAAACACCAGAACTTAAGAAAAAATGCTCACCTTAGAGAAGAATAAGATGGTCTAAGTGGGGAAAGGTTCAGGAGTTGGAGATGCATCTTAGCCCTGATGGGATCCGTAGTTGAACCCCACAGTCCTAAAGCCTCGCCCTCCTTTCTGGGAGCAGGCGGAGAAGGGTCTAGAGGAGGCTCTCTGGCCCCGCCTGTAAGGAGCTCTCAAGTCAGCCAGGCCCACGCGGAACTTGTGGCTCGGTCACTCAGCAGCTGTGTGACCTGGGCCAGGAATGTAACCCCTCTGTGCCTTTATTTCCTCATCCTTACAAGGAGGCTCATAATCGTAGCCGCTCGGAAAGGCGAGGATTAAGTGAGATGCTGAATGCGGAGCTCACGGTTCAACGTCTGGCACAGGAAGAGTACACTACGTGTTGTCTGTGGTTTTTACAAAGTTGTGTCATTCTAGAATGAAATAAAAGTTCATGCCCTCCTCTCTACCCGACTATTCGCTCTGGTTCTCTCAGCCCATCCCCACACCCAAACTCTGCAACCCCCTGGTTTCTATGTCAACAATATAGCAGACTCAGGGACCTGTTCTTCTATTTCACTACCTACTCTGTAGCATATCAGCTGTGTGACCCTGGCAATCCAGGCAACCTGTCTTCATCACGGTTTCCTCATCTGTAAGGGACCCGTGTAACAGCAGCCCCAGCTCGTTGTTCACCGGCACAGGGAAAGGCGACGGCGCATACAAAGGACCCAAGACAGACCCCTGACGCCTAGGAGGTCCTCGGTAAATGTTAGGTTGCCTCCCCAAAGGCTTCACTTTGGGTGTCAGTGTGGATTTAATGTTTCCATCTGCCTCTACTTACATACACGTATCTTAGGTTTCAAGTTCCCAGAAGACCAGACCAAAGCCGCATTGTTCTCTGCTCAGCATCAGCCACAGCACAGAAGCACAATTCGGAATTTGCTCACAATGGGTTCTGAACTGTTGCAGGACGATATACGTTACTCGTAAACACATAAAAGTGCCCAAACTACAACACAGTGCTCATCATCATCATTCACTACTTATAATGACAAAGATAGTAACGAATACAGGCGATAACAGCTCAACTATGGAGTGTGGTTGTTTCCGATCTCAGCTCTAGAGAAACAAGTCTCCCATAAAAAGGCTCCGCTGAGACAAAGTCCCAAGTACAAGACTACCCTGGACATAGCGGCCAGCCTGTCAGTGATGTGGCATAATGCCCCATGCCAAGAACAAGCGGAAGGCAGAAGGCGGCACAGATCTCTGGGTGAAAATCATCACATAAATAAAGAACATGGAACATGAAGGGGAGGAGATGGAAATCTTGCCCACCTCTCAGCCCTGAGTACTACAAGCCTTGTCCTCATCCCCAACAACACGGGCCCCTGTGGTAGAGAAAAGGAGAAGAGGGGGAGAGATTAGGGATGGGGTAGGAGAAGGCAGAATCCAGGAAAGAGCTAGAAGCCCCCACACCTGCTCAGATAATGACGAAGAGAATTTCAGAGCAATGAGAAGTCACTGATCCATATTTACAGAGTCTCTGCTGGGCAGTGAGAGAGCTTGGGAAGCGGATCGTGGTGACGGGTACTCAGCCATGGGAGTATCATCAACGCCGCTTCAAAACGGTTCAAACGACAATTGTTATGTTACATAGATATTTTTAAATAAATAAATAAGATTGGAGGAGGGGCGGGGGAGACAGTAGAGATCTCAATTCCCTGCCTCCGTAGCCAAAGAAAACACAGTTTTAGAAGCATGTGACCAGGGGGCACCTGGGTGGCTCAGTTGGTTAAGTGTCTGCCTTTGGCTCAGATCATCATCTCAGGGTCCTGGGATCCAGCCCTGCTTTGGGCTCCCTAATCAGTGGGGAGTCTGCTTCTCCCTCTCCCTCGCCGCCCCCCGCTCAGGCTCTCTCCTCTCTCTCTCAAATAAATAAATAAAATCTTAAAAAAAAAAAAAAAAGGCAGCAAGTAACTGACAGAGAGATGAAAGCCAGCCCTTGGTCACAGCCCTCCCTCTCAGCTCCTAGTGGTGCTCTGAGGTTCAGGGGAGTCAGAAAGGAAACAAGCATCTCTGGCCAGAAATGGCACCAGCCTCCCTCTCCCTGAGGCCAGCCCTGAAGGTGGAAAAGGTAGACAAATAGTACAGGCTAAGATTTTTAAGAGTCCCTATCCCTAAAATGCCTCCTGGGTATACCAAAGGAAATGAAATCAGTATCTCAAAGAGAGATCTGCACTCCTATGCTCATCGCAGTATTATCCACAATATCTATGATATAGAGTCAACCTAAGTGTCCATCAATGGATGACTGGATAAAGGAAATGTGGTGTATGTGTGTGTGTGTGTGTGTGTGTGTGTACACACACAATGAAATATTGTTCGGCCTTAAAAAGGAAGGAAACGCTGTCATTGGTGAGAATGTGGGTGAGCCTGGAGAACGTGACGCTAGGTAAATAAGGCAGGCGCAGAAGGACAAGGACTGTGTGATCTCACACGCAGAATCTCAAAACGTCAAACTCATAGGAGCAGAGAGTAGAAAGGGGGCTGCCAGGGGCTAGAAGGTAGGAGAAATCGGGAGGGCTTGGTCAAAGAGTACAAAGTTTCAATGATGCAGGATGAATAAATTCTGGATAGCTAAAGTACAGCTCCAGGACTGTAATTAATACTATATTACATACTCGGAATTTGCTAAGAGAATAGGTCTTAAATGTTCTCACCAGAAAAAAGAAAAGGTAACTATACAAGGTGAGGATACATTAGCTTGATTTTGCTGATCATTTCACAATGTATACATATGTCAAAATATCACATTGTATACCTTAAATATATGCAATTTTTATTCTTCGATTATACCTCAGTAAAGCTGGAAAAAAAGTCTAATAAAACACAAAGGCCTCAGGAAAGGGAACTGAGACAGTGCACGACTGATGTTAGAACCGTTTCCCGGTGCAGGGAGAAGGAAGACAGTGGATGGTGCTGGACAGAGGGGAGGAAAAGAGCCAAGAAGGGAAACGGAACACACTTCCCTGGTCCCTTTCTTTTCTTATTTCACTTGATGCAAATGCCAGACCAGCCCCAGGACCTCAGAGCAGACACAGTCTCTGGGGTGTTTCAGATGTCCTTCTGTCTCTCTAGAAATTCCATCCTCTGCCCAAGTTCTAACGCACGGGTGGCCCTGTTTCACTTGCCATAAATTCACCAAGAAACAACAGGTCCTACCCATCTCACGAGGGATTCAGGATGGACTTGTTAGAAGCAAGATAAACTGTCAGTTTAAAAAAAAAAAAAATTGAAACCATTTTCAGGAAACCACATTAGTAAGTTAAGTCAAGGAGAAGAGCCCCATATGACCCAGAACCATGCAGACTGTGGATGCAAGGCCTTTTGTCTCTTCTTCAGAGTCACCTGCTGATCTTTGGAGCTGCTCAGCCTCACCTCTTGCCATCCCCAGTGGGGCTGGATCTGTACTGTCTGAGATGAGGAGAAAAGGAGGGCGGTTGGTGAGTTTCGGCTCATCCCTCTGGCCATGACACCTCACGGGCCTCTCCTTCTCCCCCACCCCGGGGAAGGGCAGTGGCAGTGTTGGAAAGTACAACTTCCCTTTCATCTTCACACACACCCTCACAGTGGGCAACAAGGCTCTCAGGAAGAGACCGACTATGAGGTAGACCACACTAATCTTCAGGGCCTCTTACCACCTACGATCACCTTCCAGTATCCTCCACCACAGGGCAGGAACCATGCCAAGTCTTCCAAGTTCACTAATCCCTCACAAAAGCTGTATAAAATAGGGATTATAATCCCAGTTTTATAAAGGAGAGAAGCAGGTTGCAGAGAAGTGACCTGCCCAATGTGACAGAGCCAGTCAGAGGTGGAGTGAGGCCCACCTGACCCAAGCATGACTATACCACCTAGAACATCCCTTCCCCTGTGTCTCCCCAAAGTCACTGAATGTGTTCGTTCTGCCCAAGGCTCCCTTCTGGGAGAAAAAGCCCTAGACTGTATTGAGAACTTCATGGAAAATGGAAGAGCATCAGGGTGTTGTAGGAAGAGCACTGGATGAGGGATCAGGGAGATGGACATGGGGATGGGAGCTTCCGCCATCTTGGTGAATCTGATCACTCCACAACCTCGCTTGGTCACACTTTCCATATCTGGAAAAGGATGCAGTTAGGTCATTATTTGTTCTTTCCAGCTCTTAAATATTGTCTCTCAAATATTGGTATTTTAAGAGGATCTTGCAGAGGCTAACGTTAACCCGAAAGAATGATTCCTGCATTGTGAAGTTTCTAGCAAAATAAAAACAGATATCGAGCAGGGAACACTTCCTGCTGCCCCTCAGAAATCACACCACAAATACAGGCCACTTCTCCTATGATTTAATAACAAAGGCATTCCCTTAAATATGTCTGGAAATGTGTAGTCTATAACACCCTTTCCAATATGATTGCATCTTGCTTCCTGCACTATGAAACAGATAAGGAAACTTGAGTCTGGGTTATTGACTGACTTGGGCCATTTTGTAAAGCTGGGAGATGGTGACGTGAAGGCTGGTCTTCCAACTTCAGTATAATCACAACCAAAGGGATACTCCTACATGTGCCTTGTGCTTGGATCTGGAGTCCTACCGCACCATGAGCCCATCCACACACCTAAGCTATCACCATCATCATCATCATTACCATCATCATCCACAGTGATCTTACTGGAGAACATAACAGACACTTAGCAGTAGTTGCTAAAACAATTAATAAAGGAAGCTAGCGCTATTTCCACACTTACACCCAAACACCTGCCAACTCCACCTACAAGAAAGAGCAGCCCTGCTTGGAGACGTGCACACATAACACGTGTGCACACACACACTGGCCTCCCTGCTATCTCCTCTCTGCATCTCAGCTCCTGAAAAGGCACATTGATGAGTCCTTTCTTCCCAGACATGGCCCTTTCAGCATCCCTCAGTCTGGTACTGCCGACAGGCTTGGCTGGGGCCAGAGACCAACAGGAAACCACAGGCTTTCTCCTCTGCCTGCCTACGTTAGTTACGGGGTGACAATGGTGTTTCACACCATATAACCAACCCTGCCCCTCCAACTCCATTTCTTAAAAAATTCATAAGTGTACAAGAAAGAGAAGAAAACACAAAACAGAACCAGAGGGGGGAAAGGCAATCGTGAAATGAATTTGACTGCAGAAGCTTATGTTCCTGCAGGCATAGTAGATATTAATAATTCAACAAAATATTACAGTAATTACTATACTTCGCAAAATCACAACAGTGCACGTTAGTGCAACTCCTACCAATCTCTCTGCAACTGCAATTAATAAATAAAACACAATTCCCTATATTAAATGTGTTGTTTAAAAGCTAAATCTTTTATCAGAACTAATATATTTTAAATAATCAGTCAAGACCAAGAAAAATCCCCGGCCCTTCATCTTGCCCCACTTGAAGTGAAATCCCATCTTCACAGTTAGAGCAGAAACTGACTTCAAGGAACAAGAATACACCGAGTGTTAGGGCTTGAAGGCCCCCGTTGAGGGACCTAAGAATCGCTGGGCTCCAACGCTCTGCTGGAATCCGAGTAGGCTGCTGGAAAGAGAGAGAAGGGAAAAGGGGGGAAGATTAATTCTTTTGGACCATGAATTCTGACCTACCTCATTCAGCTCTGGGAAAAGCCATGAATTATAAAGAGAGGTAAGGGGCGGGAAACCACCAAAGACACACCTAAGTATAGCCCCGAGCACATATGAGGCTAATGACCTTGAAATATAGGTGAACCTTACTTTATACTCTAGTTATGTTCCCACAGATTTGCTCTACCCAATCTAGCAAGTTCTGTTGATTTTACCGGCTGTATCAGTTAACTTTGGCTGCACAAATGCTGTGGAACAAACCACTCAAATCTCAACCACTTATTCTCATAAAAATCACATATGCTCGTAACTATATAGGGCAGCTGGAGGTTGGCTGACACAGCTAGGCCCAGCTGGGCAGTTCTGCTGCTCTGGACTGGGCTAATGTAGGCTAGGCTTGTCTGGGAGTGGCTATATATGACTTGTGTCATTCTCCTTCAGGACCAGCAAACTAGCCTGGGCATGTTTCCTCATGGCTACTGCAGAGGCACAAGACAGTGGGTGGACACATGATGTCTCTTGCTAACTAAGCTTAGAACTGGCACTTCTTCCACTGACCAAAGTGAGACACAAGGCCAAACCCAAAGTTAGGAAGAAGGGAAGGAAGGCCCAACCCCAGAGAAAGGGCACTCCCAGGGCCCAATGCAAAGGGGGTTATATGGAGGAGTGAAGAATTATATAGAGAAGCCAACAATACAATCAACTACACCTGCTAAGTACTTCTTCCTTTGGCTTCTCCTTGCCCACCTCCATGGCTACCACACTAGCCATCACCCTCTCTAGCTGCAGCGACAGTCTGGCCTCCTTTTCCCATCTAACCCACAGAATGATCAGAGGCGTTTTATTTAATGCAAACTTAATGATATGACCCTCCTACTTTCAATCCTCCCAATGGCTTACCCCTTTGCTCTTAGGCTACAGAATAAACTCCTTCCCCTGGACCCAAAAGGCCCTACCGATGCCTGCCTACCTAGCTTCATCTCTCACCAGCCTCCAGCCCACAAACCCTCTGCTCCAGCCACAATGTCCTTCTCTCTGTCCCTTTCATATACCTTCTTCCCTCATGTTCCAGAATCTCTGTGCCCAGAACATTCTGCCCTCTCCTCTTCACCTAATTAACCCAGTGCATTTTTGAGATCTCAGCTCATCTGCTTTTGCCTCTCTGCCCTCTCCAAGTGAAATGTGCCCAGTGTAATCTTTGATAATGTCATGAACCTCTCCTTCAGAGCACTGATCACCATAATATACTCAGAGCCCAGCAGCACCTGGCACACAGCAGGTACTCCACAAATACCTGTTGAATATTGATGAACTTTTTAAAAGCTGTCTTACATTTTTAAAATGTAAAGTGACTAAAACTACTCTTTTTTGGGCTAAGTTTTATATTAAAGGTATTCAGACAGTAAGTGTCTATGGCAAATTGCTCCATAGTGTTTCATCCCCCACACATGTTGCTGATTCTATATAAATCTGATTGTAATGCATCAGGTCTCCTTAAAGGGTTGTGCATCCCTAACCTGAACAAAGCCACAGGTGGCCCACACTAGACACCTCCTTTCCCTACCCTCATCCGTCCTGAGCAGGAGAGGGACACATATAATACAAAATTAGCAGATGATGCAAAACCAGCAGTAATCTAAGTTCTTCAAAGATCCAAGAGAAATTTTTTTTTTAAAGATTTTATTTATTTATTCAACAGAGATAGAGACAGCCAGCGAGAGAGGGAACACAAGCAGGGGGAGTGGGAGAGGAAGAAGCAGTCTCATAGCGGAAGAGCCTGATGTGGGGCTCAATCCCGGATCGCCGGGATCATGCCCTGAGCCGAAGGCAGATGCTTAACCGCTATGCCACCCAGGCGCCCCCCAAGAGAAATTTTTTTGACCCTAGATTTCTATGTCCAGATAAACCATCAAGCCAATGTGAGAGCCAAGTAAATATTTGACATGTCAAGAATGAGGCAAAAAAAAAAAAAAAAAAACTATGGCTCAAGCACTGGGTGGCCATATAATTTATCAGCCAGGATCTTTTGAGAATTAAAAGCAATCTATTAATACTTATATCAGGACACAGGAATAAGCCAGGACATTCCTGTGCCCTCTCTACAAAAGAATACTTGAGGATAAACCTCAGGAAAGTGAAAATCAGCCCCCAAAAAAGAGGAACAGAGCCCAAGGAACAGAAGCACTAACCCAGGAGTAGAACAAATAGAAGGAGTAAGATGACAACAGGAAGGCAGACTGAGAAAGAAATCAGCACAAATTAGAACCTCTAATAACACAACTAAGAAGCTGGAATATCTTAGTACAATGGAAAAGAAACAGACGTTTCTTCTGTCTAGGAGGAAGATAAAACAATTAGAAACTCAAGACAAAAACAAAAAGCTGTATGAGAAAGCTACAGCCCAAACTCATGTGGCAGAATCCTGAGCAACTGTCAGAGCACAAAACAAACTACCTGATCTCAAAGCTCGGACACTTCTCATCACGTCACACAGATTTAGTTGTGAGGATTGTCAACCAGGTTACCGGATTCTGTTGTAGATAATCAAACAAGCATGCTATTCTCCACATCGTATTGGCCTTCCTTCACCGTGGCCCAGATGATATCTGATGCACTTCCTAAGTATCTCACGCTGTTCTCTGTTCTCTAATATGTTCCCAATATGTGTTTCCCACACACAAGACTATATGCTTTTTGGGTGTCCGGTCTGCATCAGTAGACATTACAGCAGATGCTCCCCAAATACTTCATATTATCTGAAAGGAATAAGGCTGAGCAATCAATGCAGGTCAAGTCCTGGAACAAATGTTTTTTTAAACATCCAAATTATTACACTCCCATCTGAGAATTTTATTATATCAGATGTGACTTGAAATAAATTGTACATCGTGCCTAGAATAAGAAAGCCTGAGGTTTTTAACACCATGGTATGTGTGCTAATGGAAGCGTTTCACTTCTGCTGGGAAAAGGTAAAACAGGGTGGTGGCTGGACATGGTCTCAAATCTGTTGTGGAAGGACCTCTAGCTGCTTAATAAAGGAGAGGTAAGGTGAACTAACACCTTGGATTCATATCACCCCCATTCATATTGCTTTGAGAAGAGTTCTTTTTAAAATGCTTCCAGGTGCATTATGTCATTATTTAACGGTGACATAAAGGGAGCAAATAGGATTGTCCCCATTTCACACATAAAGAAATGATTGACCTAATATCACATCTAGGTTGTGCTGAGACGGGCCTGCATCAATTTATGCAACGCTTCCATTTTATAGATAAAGAAACTGAATCCCAGAAAACTCAGGGACTTGATTTAGCATCACACTATGCAAAGGAATGAATGAATGAATGCACATCTGCTTGAGTAAGACCAAATTTATGCGTGCTTGAAAGAAGCATTTTCTGGTATTTTTATCATCATTCTAGACCCTTTCTTTACTGATGCACCCATTAAAAAAAACTTTTATTTATAGACATATACTGAAGAGTCTTCATTCTCTTACACCTAAGAAATGGTGACCTGCTGAAGACAGTTAGTGTACATCAGAAACCCCAATCTAGGGGTGTCAGCTCCCAAGCCAATATTCTTTCTAAAATACTATGATGCCCCTCGCTGATGAGATCTTAGAAAGGAACATACCAACACAAGCTCAGCTGCTCCCTGCCCAAATCCTGACAATGTCTAAGAAAAAGAGGAATTGCACCCATTCCCAGGCAGGAGATCATCTGTCAACAGTTAGAGGGAGCCTCTGTGTATTATGAAGACCCCGCACAGACCCTGGAGTGAGGCGAGGCTCCTCAGCCTTGTCACATGGCAGGGAACACTAATTTGGAGGTGTCATCCCCTCCTCAAAGCCCCAGCACCACATTCCTGCCACTCAGTATAAGCCCGGAGCAGGCTCCTTTCTTCTGGTAGGGGCCAACTCAAAAGGAAGACCGTCTCAGAAGTAGGGTCAGTGACTTCATCTCCTTCCCCACATCCAATCCTTACTACAGGAGAGCCCTGAGCAGGCTTTTAAAAGAGTCCGAGCAAAATTCCTGGCTTGGCGTGATGGTTCATTGTATGTGTCAATTTGACTGAGCAGTGGGGTACCCAGAGATTTGGCCAAACATGACTCTGGGTGTATCTGTGAGGGTGTTTCTGGATGAGATTAATATTTGAATCAGTATACTGAGTAAAACACATTGCCCTCCCAATGGGAGTGCCCTCGTCCAAGCCATGAGGGACTGATGAGAACAAAAAGGCTGAGTGAGAAATAATTCTTTCTCTCTGCTTGACCATCTTCAAGTTGGGACACTGGTCTCCTACCCTCCGACTCAGACTCAGACTGGAACTGCAACATCAACTCCGGCTTCCCAACCACAGATTTAGGACTTCTTAGCCCCTATTATACTGTCTCCTAAATCCTTATAGTAACTTCCTTTACATATATACACTATATATATATATATATAAATCTCATATCCTACTGCTCCATGTCCTACATATACATATATGTATATATATGTACATGTATACACACACACACACACACACACACACACACCTATTGCTTCTCTTTCTCTAGAAAGCCCAGACTAACACACTTGGAAATAACCAAGGTATCTTAGTTTCCGTTCCTCCAGAAACATACCCTGAAACAAAGACTTGAATTCAAGAAGATTATCTGGGAGGTGATCTCAAGAAATACTGTCAGGGGAGTGGGGACATGAGGGAGGGATGGGAAGGGAGCTGATAAACAAGTTACCACAGTAGGCAAGTGGGGCTTAATCCCAATGACTCTGGGAGAGAGTGTGGAAAACAAGTCTCTGATTTACTCCACCCTAAAGGGTAAGGGAGCTGGGGTACTTATCCACCAACTTCCACTGGCCATTGGTAAGTGGCTGCTCCCTAGTCCTTGATGGGAATCAAGAACTTGATTCTTGCACTGACACTTCCAGCCTGCGCCTTGTGTGATCAAGTGAGTTCCAATGGGCAAACAGCCCCTGGTGCTGGTGGACAGAAGTCAGGCCAGCATGCGGAGAAACACCAAGTGCCAAGGGAATAGGGCAGAGGACCAAGAGATCCGCTATGAAAAGGATAGACTGTCAGTCTACCCCATTTCCTGCCCAGACAAATAATGAGAACACTCCTTACCAACAAAACGGCCTATGATGCTAGACCCTTTACACGCATCGTCTCTAGGCTTACCAACAATCCAATAGTTCACCATTATCCCAATTTTACAGCCAGTGAAACTGAGGCTCAGAGATCTGTTCAAAGTCACTGTTGCTTGGGGACCTTCTCATAACCCAAAAGACATTTCAGCATTTTGAGAAATCTTCCAGTCAAAAGTTTGCTTTCAAGGATGAGTAACACTGACAATAACACAGTGATATGAGCAACTCTTTTGCCTCTAAAAATAGCTTCCTCTACCTACCACCACCCTGGAAAACAAATTTCTCTGCATCTCCAGTTTTATGGTCTCAAAACTCTTATTGTAACAAGTTCCTCCGCTACATGTAATCACATTCAGATATGGCAGCTTGAGCTACTTTTCTAGCCCTGAAAAAAATGTTCAACTCAGTAATTGTTCTCCATCTCCCACTGAGAACAGATTTGAAAAAGAAAAAGTTCATTTCTGATGCAGCAGTGTAATCTTTAACCTGACTCTAACCATCTGGAAGAGAAACTGTCCACCTCATCATAGACACCAAAAAGACTGGGGAAGTACTAAATCCAGGATGTGGGACCTGAGCACCGGTGAGAGAGAACGGAGAGGGCCAGGGGTGCAGAGCCTAGGCCTGGGGGGCAGCAAGAAGAGGTCCTCCTCTACCTTCAGGACACTCATTCTTTACTCAGGCAGCTTTAAGTATTTAAGAAAGTACTTATCCATTCAACTCAGTAGGCTTCTATTGACTGATGGCCATGCGCACACAGGAAGTGAAGGGGCAGAAAGGGAGAAAATGCACAAGAGACAGGGGAACCAAGCCTGAGCATCACTCCTGCCAAATTTACTTCTAGAGTCTTAATTGGGCCATTAGTGGGTCGAATGGACTGCAGAAAGGACAGATTTGAACAAAACACCCATTTCCTTTTTTCTGCAGGAAGAGGCTGAATGATCGACCCCCCAGGGACTGAACTACCCTGTTGTCAATCAATATGCATCTTTGGGTCACCAAACCACCCTTCCCACCATGCACCTGCAGGACACTGTTTCTCTTCTTCTCTCCTTTGGAACAATTCCTTGTGCAGCATTTTTTTTTTATTATTTCATCCTATTTATTTTCACTTCTTTCCCAGGGTAACACTCCCTCTAGTGTCTGTGTAGGGATCTCGGGTTCCAGTCTTGGTACAATAGGGTACAGGCAAAAAGGGAATACAGGCCTGTATCCTGATGAGTAGTGATCACTACAAAATAACTAGTGGGTTTGGTGAGTGTGATATTTCTGGGAAAGAGGCTGCAGATATTCTGCAGATAGTCCTAGTCATGGATATTCCCATTTTACACCAGGCACGAAGCAGAGAGAGCTGGGAGATCAAGAGGGCGAGTAAAGCTGGAACATCAAGCTCCATCCTATGGCTTCCATGTAGATGAGTCTATTTGCCACCCAGCCCCAGCAGCCCACTGTTCTCCTACTTTCCTGAAGCTACACATCTCACTCACCTCCTTCAAGAAGTCTTCCGACATTAGCTGTGAGGTCTAATTATAGACACCCAAATCGAGATAAGCTACTCTTCACCTTCCTGGGTACCTTCCTTAACCGTTCAGTGAAATCCCCCAAAAATGTCCACCATATAAGCTGTTCGTTAGTATGATCATTACTCTTGTTCTAACTATGCAATTCTAACCATTTCTATTACAAATTCTGAATATGAATTTCAAAGGCCCCAGTCATTCGCTTCTCTCTCTCTTCCACTGTCTATCTCCACACAGCACATATGAGGGACATCACAGAGACTCATCTGGCCGAGGACTGAGGACGGGAGGTGCCTGAAGCGAGCATCACCCTGAGGGTTCTGGCCAAGGCTTTGCCATCAGCTCACTGGAAAACCTGGAGCACGAACTTCCTTCCTCTGCTTCAATGTTTCTATCTGAAAATGAAGGGAAAGCCCTTTCTAATACAAAAATAACAACTAAAGCAAACTAGAGTACCCGGAGGGCTTACCAGTCCGGCACTTCTCTTAAGCACTTTGCCATGTACACGATCTCACTGAATCCTTCCAACAGCCCAGTGTGAGAGGTACTATTATTACCACTCTTTTTATTGATCAACAAACAGCAAAGAAAGAATAACAACTTGCCCAATGTTACACAGCTATTAAGAGACAGAGGCAGGATTTGAACCCAGTCATCTGGTTCCAGAACCCAAGCTCCTATTTACTATACGATTGCTCCCAATAAGTTCTGAAGAAGATTTCATTCATGATGAATATACTCCACAAGTAAGAATTCACACCCAGACCAAGTAACCCCACGATCCACAACCAAGCAGGATCCTTGATTACCCTATCTAGCTCTATTTCCAGTTTTCCCCCTAAACTAGGTTCTCATCCAGTGGGTGCCAGGTAACAGGCCCCCGCATAGCAGCGGGTAGTTTTACTGGCCAACAGTCCTGTGTGGCTAGCCCCACTGTGCTCCAGGTCCCTCTCACCTCAACCCAGCAGGGATGGAAGGAGTTAATAGCAGAAAGCTATTTGTGCAATCCCGAAGTTCTTAGACTCCATTACTTTTTCCGAATTTACTACAGCGCATTTATTAGTGTACTCTAAAGAAAAGCATTTCCATAAATAATTAAACCCCAACTACACTGATCAAAATAAATGAGCAAAATATGCCTGGTGATGCAACCAGGCTCGATTCACTCACCAACTCGAATAAGGAGGTGACTCACAAGAAGCCCCCCCTAACAACAGTTAGTAAGATACAGCTTGTCCAACATGGAGGAGCTTGGTATTTATGTGTGTAGACACCTCAGCGGGTGGGCAGGGTGGATGTAGGCCATGGCCAGGGAACTAGCGGTGAACCTAATCCTAAGCCTCTTTGGTTAGCCTCATGTATATTTGTCCTAGGCCTCAGTCTATCCTACCTACCAAATGGGCAGCATCCTACCTCCCCTGAGTGAAAACGCATAAGTCCTCTTGGAAGAAAAATGGTCTGTAAACCCGAGGAGAAAGAAGAAAACCCAGACTCCCAGTAAGGGGTGGCTACACAAAGAAAAGGAACAGTACAGAGTCCAGACCATAGGATGCCATGTTTCTGTCTGAGTCTCAAACCCCTCCTCTCTACGTGGAGTGAGTTGTCGAAGACAATTACCCCGGTGCACGTTCAACCTTGACATTCTGTGAGTCTCAATGCCATAGTATCTCCCCCAGGGACCCTCTCTCCTCTGAGCTCATAGCCTGAAATGACTGCTTGACAATTAACCACACATCACCCCTGGCTTCTATCTTGGTGTCATGTGTTATTTAACTCTACAGATAGCGGTCTCATATCCAAAGCATATTGGAAGGACCTTGAGGCAAGTGGTGTCTTATCCTTGTTTGTCTCTCCCTCCTCACATCCCTACCGACCCCACAGTGCCCAGAACACTCCTGCACGTGTAGGAAACACTCAGCAAATGGCTGAGTACCTTCTGGAAGTCCGTCTGCTCTCTGAAGTCCAAGAGGAAGAAGCCAGGTTTATTGCCTAGTGCCTATTTCTATATTCTTACTAAGTGGTGTAGAGATGCCTCCAAACCTTATGCTAAAATTCATATATGAAGTAATCAACCAGCTATATAAACTCAAAGCTATTAAGAGCCAGTGTTAGGCTGTCCTCCCCACGCAGCTAAGGCACTGCCCAGCTCCCCGAGGTCAGGTCAGTGAGTATGTACTGAGCCATGGGACAAGCTCTGTGCCACATGCCACAAGGAGAAGACCAAACCTCACACTGTGGGGTGGGGGAGGTCGTAAGTATTTCATCCATCGCCCCTCATGCTTCCCCTTGAAAACACTTATGAAATAATACAAAGTTAAAATGAACATATACTGAACTAAATCATGATCACATGTGTGATGCAGTCTTTAAATTCTACAATCAGGAAAAAGAGAAACAAATGCGCTTAAGGAAAGTTCTAGAGAGACACTGCATTTGAATCTTGAGCAGAGCTGTGAAGAACAGGTGCGTCTCAATGAAGGAAGAAGGGTAATCTAAGTGGAGAAGACCTCAGGTGCAAAGGCTCAGAAGCAATGGGGCTTGGGACAATGAAGCAGCTCCCTTGGTTAGAGGGAAGGAACCCATCAGGGAAGAGTCAAACAGACAGGTAGAGAAGTAGACCCAGGACATATGCAGTGAAGGGCCCTGAACGCCAGGCTAAAGGACTTTGGATTTGAATCCAAGAAGGTGAAGGCACTCGAGCCAGAAGGTAGATACCTTGCTGAACCATGCCTGGTCATAGTAACTGTCAAACGATGAAGAACCCAAGAAAGAAATCACTGGCATTCCAAGGGACAAGGACTTCTAATTCCTTCATAGCTTCTTCTCAAGAAGACTTGAGGCTATCACTCTTCACGCACTTCGTGGAACATGGCTGAGTCCCTCCCTGCATATGAGCTAGAGCTCTCTCATCTTCACTCACTGCCAGTGAAACCAGAGCACCATGCAGACCCTTCTCTCCATCACTCCCCACACCAGGGGGTGAGCATGGCTAGCCAGCCTCCAGCCATCCCCTCCCCCCATGCTGGTTCCGCCCACCGAAGGTGGCTGGCTGATGCTCAAAGCCCCTATTTTCCACCTCCAACTCCATAAGACCCCTTTTCTCCCAAACTTGCTGAAAAATCATCCTTTGACATTTTCCCTCTGTAAGGGAAGTATCTCAAGCCCGCCAAGAGGCCAAAGAAAGCAGGAAATCAACAGGTGAGTCAAGCCACCAGGCCTCAGGTGTACCTACCCTTGGAGAAACCCCTGGCGCATCTTCCTATCTCAGCTGGTCTGGCTTTGTCACACCTCTCTGCTCCTTCCCAGATGATTCAGGTCTCGCCTATCATCCAGTTCCAAAATTCCCCAGTGCCAATAACACGATTTCCACAGCCCAATGAAAAAGCAGTTCTCCCTTGCGCCCCCTGAGCCTTCTTGCCTCTGGAGCCACAATCCCCCCTTTCCTTAAATCCAACACAACTGGGGAAGCCACTTCCCAGCACTCCTTCTTTGCCAACTACGAAGCAAGTTCCAACCACTGCATTTCTGCAATCATTAAATCAGGCCTCCCAATTAAGGAGTTTGCAAATTCTGCTCACCTTGGAAATCACTGCAGGATCTGAGAAGCAAATCACACCCTATAACCCAGCCATCAGAAGAAACGCAGAGCAGACAAATAGAGACAAATAGCCTCGTGTCCAGCCCCCTCCTCTCCCCACTCCACCCCCAACCCCAGGCCGACAGTGACCAGGAGCAATTAGTGCCCGTTCTGTCCCACTGCATTTCCCAGCTCCATCTCAAAGGAGAGGCTCCCCTTGTAATATTAATTAAAAACAGATTCTTTTTGGCAAACCCCTGAAGAACAGTTTCGGTGGCAGGCTTCTTTATTAAGCCTCTGAGAAGGCAAAATGCATTAAGATATTGTGACACGAGGATTGTGAGCAGGGAGGATGAAGGCGAGACAATCCAGCCAAAAGCTATTTGAAAAATCTGTTTGAGAGCCACAATTAGCTGCTCCAGTGAGTGAAATACAATTAATCTGATCAAAGCTGTCACTATTTTGCACATTAGGAGTAAATATTTTAGAACACGGTCCAGCTGAATTAGTTAAAGGTATGAAATCCCGCCTGGGAGCATCTGCGTGTCCTCGCGTGCTAGGGAAGGGTGATCTGGAGGGGACCCGGAATTATCAGCATTCCCTGCTTCTCTTCACCAAGGTGCATTGTTGGGCACATTAATTGAAAACTATCTGGCAAGTCACTCCAACCAGACACACACTGCAGGGGTAGCAGCCTGCAAATCGCTCTCCCCTGCCAGTGAGCTGCTGGAAAGGGATGGGGGTCATCCAAGGGAGAATGCAGCATTCTCAACTCAGCACCAGGAAGGGGGATCCCCAGCCAGGGTTACTCCAAGGAGGAGGGGGCATGGAGAAGAGGACCATCGCTTTTACAACTTTCCCGTCTCCAGAACCATTTGCTTTGCCAATTCACTGAGCAAGCAGAAGGCATCTTCCTTTATTTGAAGGAGAAGGGCAGAATGATGTGTTTTTCTGTTTCCCTGCAAGCGCTGGGGATGGAGCTCCCTTGGGGTGTTTGTGAAACACTCTCTTGCCCATTAATCACCAGGTGCCCAGCTGGAGACTGCCAGAGAGAAAGGGTGGCAAATGCCCCTCCTGAGTAGAGGAGTAAAGGCTCCGAGCCCAAGTCCACGCACCTCTCCCCCAGAACACCTGGCAGCGTAGTAACTAGCAGTCAGAGAGGGACCCAGTCTCCAGTCCTTTCTTGACAGCTTCCGGTTTAAGCCTTCCGGGCACTTTCTCCTTTCCCCCCCAAGCTATCTGACCACAGTCTTTGAACCAAAGTGAATCCATGACCCCAGCCTTGCATAAGAATTTCCCTCTGATGCCCCCGGGGCACAGTTGGACAAATGGAGCCGAGCATGTCCAGCTCTGAGGGCCTGACTGCAAATTGTCAGAGTGGACTTTCATTTCAGTTATATGGGCTGACTGAAAACCCTCCCTTCCAAAGGGAATTCACGTCAAATAATGAGGTCCACCAACGGCACCTGGAAGGAGGCCAGGAAACCCCAATGTGTTCAAAATTAAACTAGTGGCCTTCCCAGAAAAGGATGTGTTTAGTACTTTGGAAGTCAGAAGAGAAGATGGAACTCTCTTTTCATGCCAAAAGAGCCTGATGCTAGAACATCTGCCCCCACTTTGAAACCAATGATGATGGAAGCTTCCAGAAAGTTCATCATCCCCATCACTCTTCACCCTGGCTTTTATTTACAGCATCTTCTTTTGCTGTCTTCAGGGAAGGGGGATGGGGAACAAAACCAACCTAGTAATGTTGCAGACACTGGTTTCCCCGTTCCTCTCATAGGGGTGTTTCCTTAAAGTCTCTCAAAGATAGGGCCACGTGAACATGTTTCCCCCTCTTCCCTCAGAGCTGCACAGATCTGATACCCAATGAAGACTTTCCAGCTGATACTGCCTGCACAGTGTGGTCAGAAGAGGCAGATCCAGCCCAGGTGCTCAAGAGGCAGTTCTTTTCCACCAGAAAGAAAGGACAGGACAACAGGAGAGGGTCCCTGCACCCACGTGAGTTGCCACAGTTAAGACTGGCCAAGAACACAACCAAGAAGCATCCCGAGGGCTGTTCCTGGATTGCCCAAATCTCACTGCTGTCACTAAGGGCTCCAAGGCCAACTGGTCCACTCCCCAGGCACTTCTGCCTCTCTTTCAAATACAAACCATTTCCCCAGGGGGCCTGGGACTAGACTTGCCCCCTCACTTCCTCTGCTGCACATCTGCATTGAACCTGGGCAGAGAAGGCCATGCACATGTTACTGTTTGCAAAAAGCATCCTCTCTAAAGTCCCATCGATAAGTCAACACACAAAAAATGATCCTTAAAATAAAAGCACAGACATAAGGAAACTCTTTAGTCAGAGTGAATTTATATTGTCCAAATGTGACAGTAATAAAGTCATAGATATGTGAGGACAGCACCTCCTCCTCCTAGGGATACATTCACTTCCACACATCCTCTTCATCCTCCTCACCCAGTATGAATGTGAACAAAACCACACACACACACACACACACACACACACACACACACACACACTTCCTCATTATCAAACTAAAACGAAGTTGATTCACACCCCCTGCTGTCAGAGAATTACCTCTCCCTCTCTCCCTCTTTCCTCTGGGGACTTGAAAGACTTCAATCGCCCATCCCCGCCAAGGCACACCATACCCACCCCCCCATGCCCAGAGTTGGGCACTCCGAAGCGATGGAGTCTTCACTGGAGCCAGATGAAGCCAGCCACCGCGCCGCTGCGGAGCCAGACCGCACAAATCCTTCCAGCCCAGCATCTGTACCCGGGCTGGGCTGCCCGCTCTGTGCTGTGTATCATTAAAAAACACGAAATCTGTACTCGGCAGCTCCCATGTGCTACACTCTGCGGACTCCTGGCTTTCCTGTTATTCACTCCTCGCCTCTGAGACACCCCCAAGCCCCTTTTAAAAAAGGCCAGAATTTTCGAGGGAAATCTTTAATGCCAGTCATAAAGAGAAACACAAAGGGGAGGGGCGGTGCTTTCCGATCAAATGACTTCCCCAAAGCTGCCTGTACAGACATCCATCATCCTCCCGACTCTGCCCAACGCCGGGTTCTGATTTGATCCGGAGAGCCAGCGAAGCGGAAAGGATTTTTGCAAGACTGGCTGAAAGTGGGGGGCCGCGGACGGGAGGGGAGTGGGGTAGATCGCGGGAGGCCCCCCCCCCCCACCTCCGCCGGAGATCGCGTTCCCAGGCGTTTCTTGGCGTGGCCACAAGGCGCTGGGTCCCGGCAGGCGGCGGGGTGGGGGAGCCTCTGCGAGGACGCTCTGCCGGCTGCGGTAGCTGCCCGGGCCGCCTGTGCTCCGAGCCCGACGCCGGGCCACCAGCGCCGCGGCCGCTGGAGTGGACTCAAGGGCGCCACCTGTCGGTAGCTGCTCTCAGGGGAACCTGGCCGCGGAGAGAAAGAGGGTGGAAAGGTACGCAGGAAGCACAGGGACCCAACTCCACTCTGGGAACCCTTTGTGATGCGGGACGCAGCCGGCGAGGAGAGTTTTTTTGCTCAGAGACTTAGGTGTGCTTGTGCGTGCGTAACGGTGAGGGGTGCGAAATGGGTGCTGAATTTCACTTCACGCTTTAAACTTTTTTTTTAACTGCCTCTCCTATAGCTTTCCAGGCAGCTGCCTGGGTTTTGAAGGGGTGCTCATTGTGACCTGAAGGCCGGGGCTCGGGCGGACAAGGCGCAACCTCCCGCCGGGGCTGGGAGAAAGTGCGCCTGGAGCAAAGAGCAGCGACCCTAAGGCCGGCAGGAGTCTGGGAGTCCGAGTGGCCTCCAGCTCCCGGGTTCCCTTTCGCGTGATTGGAGGGGAGCAAGGGGGAGGCTCGTCAGTCGCAGGAATCCGTCAGTTCGCCAATTCAGGCCGCGTCCTCACCCACGAATTCAAGCGCCCGACGGGAAAACGGACTCTCCAAGCCGAGTACCAGGGAAAGGGACCGCAGATCCCTTCCCTGTTCGTCTTTAAGACACTTCTTCCCCCCTCCCTTCCCGGCAGCCCCAAACCGAGGGTCTCCAGCAAACAAATGCACACACCATCTTACAACAAACTCCGCTAACCTGTTGGAGGCGTGGGGGAAGCCGGATAAACCTGTTCTCTCTACAAGTCAGGGCGCCCCAGCCTCTGCCTCGACCCTCGAGCAACTATCTGTCCTCCGTTCCCGCCCACCATTCTGCCCCGCTGTCAGGAGACAGATTCGCCGCCGGGCGGGTACTCACGCTGCTGTTGTGTCCCGACCAGTGCACCATGGCTTGATTGTGGGCTGAGTCCCCGGTCAGCGCGAACGAGGTGCTAGGCAGCCGGAGCTCTTCGGCCGCCGCTCCCCCGGCCCGCGGCGCCTTCTCCTCCCGAAGACCCTTGGCCAGAGGGCGGCTTCCTTTGGAACCATCGGCCAAGGCAGTGGCCCGGGCGTCCCCGCGTTCCAGGGCACTGGGGGGCTGCGCCCGGCGACTCCTCCTCGCGCCGCCAGGCTTGCCCTGAGCCGGGGTGCCTTGTTCCCACCGCGCGCCTTCCGGCGACGGTCCCCCGGCTTCTCCCTGCTTCTTTCCAACGCTGCCGCTGCCGCTGCCGCCTCCTGGCTGGGGCAGAGGCTCTGGTCCGGGCCGGCGCCCCAGTGCGGCGCCTCTCCGCGCCGCCGCCAGCTGCTCCGGCCACTGGCTTACCACTGCCCGCGGAAAGAGAGGAAGCAGCGCCGGCGGCCGCGAAGCCGGGGCCGCAGGGCGCCCAGGACCGCCCGTCGCGCCCCAAGTGATCTCGGCGCCGGCCAGAACCCACGTCGACAGGAGCAGGAGCCCAGTCCGGGCGAGAGGCGCCCCGGGCCAGCCTGCGGGGCGCTCGGTGCGCGCTGCCTCCATCCCGCTGCGGCTGCCGCGGCTCGGGCTGCCGAGAGTGTGGCGCCCGCCGAGGTGCGGGTCCGGCGCGGGGGGTGTGCGCGCGCCGGCGAGCCAGCGAGCGAGTGTGTGTCGGGGGGAGTGGGGAGGGGGCGGCCGGGAAGGAGGCGGCTCGGGCTGGCGCGCCTCGCGGGTCCTCTCCACTCTTCCCTCCTCGCTCTCGATCTCTCGCTCTCTCGTCCAAAGGGTGATTCCAAAACCCAAGAAAAATTAATAAATGCCCCTCGGTGCTTTTTCCCCCTTAAAATAAGATCCCCCCCAAATCTTCCTCACCGAGCTCCTCCAGAAATTTTGTTAAAAGGAGTGTTCAAAGGTAATGAGAAAATCCTCTTTTAAAACATGAAAATCAAGCCGGATCCAGGAGGAGGGGCTGGCGACGGACCCCAATCCGGAGTCTCTCCGAAATCCAGCCTCCAACCTGCTCCCGCCGAAGAGTTTGGAGCCGCTTCTGGCTGCGTTTGGGGGGTTACTCTTCGGGCCTGTTGTGGGGAACGGGAGATGGCGCGCGGGGAAGGTAGGGGGGTCTCGAGGGAGGAGGAGGAGGAGTAAAGTGTTTTCAGCGCCAACTGTTCGGGTTCGGAAGCCGAAGGGAAGACCAGAGCCTTCGCGTGAGGAGGCAGCGCGCGGAAGCAGAGCGCGGGATGGACCCGGGACTCCGCTCGCGGCTCCAGGGCCCGCCCCTCCCACCGCCCCCCGCCCCTCCCACCGCCCCCCGCCCCTC
>NW_024426885.1:24161843-24218938 GCF_017311325.1 Ursus maritimus
CCCGCCCCTCCCACCGCCCCCCGCCCCTCCCACCGCCCCCCGCCCCTCACGGCCTGCGCCCCCGCACGGGGACTGCGTGCGTGCGCGTGCGTGCGCGCAGGAGGGAGAGGGTGAAGTGAGAGGTGCGCCAGGGGCTGGCGGGTGGGCGGGCGGGCGCCGCGGGCTGGGGGCACCTGGTGGAGCCCGGGGCTGGTTCGGTGTGCGGGGCGCGCGGCTCCGTGCGTGCGCGTTTGCACGCGTATGTGTGCGTGCTAGTGTGAGCCATGGGGTGTGGGGCGGGGAGGGGTCCGCTCGGGCCGTGGGCGCGCTCGGATCACGCACGGGCTGTGTTTGCATTTCCTGAGCCTGCGAGTCCTCAGGCAATATTGAGAGCAAGGCAGGCCGCCCTGGATAGCCCCCTCCTCCTGGCGCCCCGTTCACACATGCTCCCCCATCGCCCGCGGATGGAACCTGGTTATTCCTTAAACGCCCTGGAGGGCGAGGGAAGAGAAAAGGGAGGCGCCGGCGGCAGGGTCAGGGGTTTGCCGGCTCTCCCCCGATCCACCGCTCTCCTTCCTGGGACCCCTGTTCAGAGCTTAGGAAGACAGTGATGGGGGGGGAGCGGAGTCCAGCCCCTGTCTTCTAGCCTGGGATTGAGGTCGCGCCCTCACTCTTCCAGATTCGTTTCTGAGCGGGCTCAGTTGTTCCTTCAAAGCGTCGACTGCCAATGAGAGGGCCCCCGGCGCGGAGCAGCGAGGGTTTATCAGGCCCCCCGTACCCCGCTGCAGAGCGCAGCCTGGGCGCGTGGGATGCAATCTGGGCTAGGACCCTTGGAGCCCTGTAGGAAAAGAGACTTCGGAGAGAGGGAAGCTAAACTCGAGGACGAGGAGGAGATGTGGTTTAGAGGCCCCGGCACGTAGTGCCGCCCGCCGCCTCCGAGAAGCTCCCGTGATATCTAGTGGCCGGAAAGGCGAGATGCGCGGAGCTGGAGGAGGGGTTGTTAAGAAAGAAGTAGGATGGAGAGAGGGGGCTTGGAGAGCGTGACGGCCTGAAGGCCCTTCCCCTCCTCTTAGCGGAAGAGTTCCTTTGTGGGTGATGGTTAAAGCATAGCCAGAGGGAGGGAAACTGGGGGAGAAGGGAGAGGAGAAAGGCGGGGCGAAGGTAAGAGAGGGGAACGGAGGGGAAGAGAGAAAGGGGAAAGGGAGAAGAGAGGAGAAATGAGGTGGAGGAGGAAAGGCGAGATAATGGTGCGAAGGGGGAAGGCCAGAGAAAACAAGAGGCGAAAGAGCGCCAGGGGAGGGCCAGGAGGGATGGAGGAGGCCGAGGAGGCCTGGGACTCGGCGCCGGCCACGGAGGGCGGCAACCAGCGGGTCCCGGGAGCCCCCACCCTGGCGAACATGTTTTTCCAGCCGGTGCTGAACTCGGAAATTGGGAACCGAGGAGGCTGCGCCAGACAGCCCAGCCGGAGCCAGCCCAGAGTGAGGCGGATCTTGGAGTCGAGCTTTTCAAGGACCGCGGGCGGCGGAACGCCCCAAGAAAAGTTGCGGCACCGTAGGCTGAGGTGGGCGCGGGATCGGGCGCTGGACGAGAGCCGGTCATCCGCGGGTTCCCAGCGCCCCTGCCGGGGAAGGCCGGGAGCTGCAGCCCGAGCTCGAGCTCGGGATTTGGGAGGGACGCGAGGCCTCTCTTCTGCGTGGGCTCTGGGCAGAGGTGCTAGGTGTCAGAGTAGAAGTGGTCTGGGCTTTCAGGCAGGCCTTCCGGAGCGGACATTCACAGAGCCCGGGAGCGGGACGCCTCCCAAGCCGCAGGCCCACAGCGAAGGTGTGCTGTCCAATCCCATGGGGAACAGTTGTCTGCAAGAGTAATGCTGGCAACACCCTGCTCCCTCTCCCATCTGACCTGGATCTAACCTGGACCTAGACCGAGCCTGCGGAAAGGTCGGATCCTCCAGGTGGGCTTTTGGAGATGTGGCTATTATTTATTTGGAAAAAATGGATGAAAGACTAACAAATGTCCTATTCTCACACATCTGCCTCCAAGTCATCCTCTTAGCCTTGCTCTATCAATTATCGCCCCTCTTACCTTCACGTTCTCCCTCCTTCACCCTTTGCCTAACAATTCTTGTCCTCAGCCCTGTGCTGCCTCTCCCTCCGCAGGCTCCCAGTCCCCACCAGCCTTTGCTAGTGTGCAAACCTCTTCAAAGAGTTCTCCCCTCCACCAGTAGTCTCCCCTTCCTCACCTACCACTCCCTGCTGGACATTTGGCAAGCTAACATTTGCCTTCAGGTGACTCATCAAAGCCTTACTCCCAACAAACACCACCTGGTGGCTTCCTTGAGACAGCGTGGCCAACAGCCTCCACTTCTTGCTTTTGTAATCTGGAAAGATCTCCTTTGGTCTATGTGGTACCAGGATTTCTTAGGTCCTCCCTGACCAGCCCCCGTCAAGCTCAGCCAACCCCCCTTCTCCGGCCAAGTCTTACATTCCGAGCCCTAACCTCCAGCATGACCCCAGTTCTCTGTGCTTCATTCTCTCCCTCTGAGTGAGCTCAAAGATCTCACCCATTTCTGTGCTTCACCTGTCACCTCCTGCCTGTTGACTCCTGAATCTACTCTCTTCTCTCTCTGTTTTCATCTGAATTTCCCACTGCTTCCTACATCTGCAGGTCCACACTGAAACCCATAGGCATCAAGTTCTAAAAACCATCCTCCTCCTCTTCTCCATCACCCTGACGAGACACTTAACATGCAACCTTGTCTCCTCCCTCCTTCTAATCCCCATATCCAGAATACTCATTGCCAAGTCCTATTTTAAAAGCCTTTTTACCTGTTTTCTCCTGTTTATTCCCAGAGTCACTGCCTTAGATCTGACCCTCATCCCCCCTTGTCTTAGGGTTTTACTATGACTTCCTGTCTTCTCCTGGTCTTCAGTTCTTCTTTCCTCAAGCCAGCCTCCACACCAGCACAGTCCAATAAAAGAATCAAGTCAGCCACATAGTTAATTTTAAATTTTCTAGTAGCTTCATTAAAAATTAAAAATTAATGAAATTAATTTTAATAATATACTTTCTTGAGTTGAATATATCCAAAATATTTTCATTCCAACTCATAATCAACATAAAAATTATTGAAGCATTTTTACATATTTTATACTAGGTATTCCAAATCCGATGTATATTTTATACTTACTTAACATTTCAACTACTAGCTACATTTCAAAAGCTCAATAACCACATGTGACTAGTGACTACTGCTTTAGACAGCACAGTTCCATAGATGCCTTTTTTTTTTAAGATTTTATTTGTTTGTCAGAGAGAGAAAGCACAAGCAGGGGAGCAGCAGGCAGAGGGGAAAGCAGGGTCCCCACTGAGCAAGGAGCCTGATGCGGAACTGGATCCCAGGACCCTGGGATCATAACCTGAGCCGAAGGCAGACACTTAACCAAATGAGCTACCCAGGTGTCCCCAAAGATGCCTTTAAAAAAAAAAAATCTTTAGGAAGATTATGTCATGGATCGCCTTCCTTAAAATTCTTCATGACCAACCATTGTCCATAAAGTCCAAGCTTCTCAGAATGGCAGGAAGGCTCCGCACACTGCTTTACCTCCATGAACTTTCTTACCATATTCCTTAAGTCTGTACTCTGCCGTCTGGCACAGTTTCCGTCATGGTCTGCTCTAAATGCCAGCTCTTCCGTGAAGTCCACCCCCACTATCCCATGGTACCTGACACTGAATCCATTATTGTCACCACCATCACTTTCATCACCATCACCAAATTTTATTGCTGTAAGATGGGAGCCGTCCAATATTTATTTGGAATTTAAAAGAGAGGCTAGGCTTAGGACTGTCATTTCCCTTGCCGGTATAATGCCTACTTCGGCTAGGAAAGGCATGTTGGGAGCCGGATTAACCCTCTCACCCAGGTCCGATGGGGAGAGCAAAGAAGGCCCTACTGAGAATACATTTTCCCTCCAGGCTCCTGTCCCTGTTACAAACAACTGGAGAAAGCAAACAGTATCCTGTAAGTTACCCATGAGATTACACTACTGCCACCCTAATATGACTTCTTTCAGGATTGTTTGTTTTTTTTAACCATCACAGTGAAATAACACTTTGGGAAACTGTTCTTCTTCCTGACATCATAAATACATTCTCATTCATATTCATTTTCTCTCTCCCCCCCCCCTCCAAAACCTTTAATATTGTAATAGATCTTGCCATCAGCACCCAGGGCCATCACATACAGAGAAGCATTCCAATTATGCCTGTTTCTCATATTTTATAACATGTTCAGCACTCCTTATATTAGGATCTAAAGACAAATTCCTCATAAAAGCTAGAGCCAGGAAAAAGTGGATGTCTCCTGTGAAACTGACATCCTTTTCTAAAGACTTTCTTAAAGTGGCTTTGTCTTCTCACTTTGTCTTCCTCTTGTCTCGACTACAGTCAAGCTGAGTCCCAGGTTCACTTGCTCTAACTGTCTTCAGAACAAGATCTTTATCCTCTGTTCCCCTTTTACTAAATACTGTTTGCTTTTATTGTTTGATACTCTTCGGTCTTACTATATCTGTGCAGTGTTGATAAGCCACTTCACATCCTTTTTGGAACTAAATAGGAAATTAATTAATTGATTAACATCAAAACAGCAGTTCACATTGTAAGTCTCCGAATTTCTACAGAGGTAAATGATTATAAAACAAACCCTGAAATGCAGATGAAAGCAGTCAGAAGACCACTGGGATCAGGACTTCCTACCACTGAGTGTCCATGAAGGCAGGAAGTGTCCGTTTTGCTCCACACTATAACCTCCGCAACTGCCCAGTCACGGGCACAGCACTGGCCCGCGATAAATGTGCAAACATAGGTGACACAGATGAGTGTAAATAATAACACTTCTGCTTGCAGCTTTTAGTCATCTGTTCTTTTTAGCACGTGTGCACTTTTTAAAGAAGCAAATGCTCTACGATTTGATTGGTGCTCTTCCCTACCACAGGTGACCATATGCCCAGTGGTCATAGGTATAGGTAGTAACATTTTTTTTAAGATTTTATTTATTTATTTATTTATTTATTTATTTATTTATTTATTTATTAAGACAGAGAAAGAGCACACAAGTGGGGAGAGGGGCAGAGGGAGAGGGACAAGCAGACTCCCCACTGAGCATGAAGCTCCACAAGGGACTGGATGAGGGGCTGGATCCCAGGACCCTGAGATCATGACCAGAGCCAAAGTCAGATACTTAACTGACTGAGCCACCCAGATGCCCCAGTATAGAAAGTAACATTAAGAAGCTTGGCCATTGTTAAAAAAAAAAAAAATTTTTTTTAATTAAAAATTGAAAAAACAAAAAAAGAAGCTTGGCCATAAAGGCACCAAAGACTTTATGACTAGGAAAAGCAGAAAAGAAAGAGGAAAGAAGGGAGGAGCAGGAAAGAACAACATCAACACTGACATTTAATAAGACTTTAAGTCCCCCTCTGTGGCTTCTATGCCATTGCTTTACTTAATTCTGCCAAAGTAGTGTTCCTTGGGTCCAGTCCATAGACTGAGAAACAGAAATGTATGCAGGTGGAGCTGTGATGATAAAGGCCATCACACTGATGTTAATGATGAGTGTTAACATACCCTGAGCACTAACTCTAGACCAGATGTGTAGTAATGTTGATTTTAAGAGTCCAAACTGTGGAACTAAATTACCTGTGTTCCCATGCCAAGCATCCCAACTCCAGCTGTGTGACCTTGGACAAATTACTTAACATCTCTGTGCTTCCATTCCTCATATGTATATGGGGATGGTGAAAATACTTACAGTACAGAGTCATAGTAAAGATTAATTTAATGCACAGTCGAACAAAGTGTGGCACAGATAAAATGCTAGGTAAATTTGGCTATAAATGGTCTTACTCTTCTTAACGGTCCTGTGGAGGTCAGTACTTTGTCCCCATTTAACAGATGAGGAAACCTTGATGCAGAGAGATTGGGTTGCACAGCTTGTGAGTGACAGAACTAGGGGTTTGAATCCAGATCTGTCTGACGTCAGAGCTAAGTTCTTACACAGTGGTTTAGATTATCTTCCTGCTCTAGGTCATACAACATAACCTAGGCAATATTTATATTCAGGTTTCTTTGGCTCTAAAGCCAGGGTTCTTTCTGCTGTCCCCACACAAGGACACACAATGAGAACTGGTGCTGGTAGCTGTTACTGATGGGGCACATGGTTCCTGCAACATGCCTAGCAATTAAGAAGAGGGTGATGATTTGGTTGGTGACATCCTTATCTTTGAATGACACCCCTAGTAAAGAAGAGAAAATTGTGGTCCATGAATTCCAGGCCTGTGTTCAAGTAACAAGTTCAGGCTGAAGAAGTAACGTCAACAATGGAAACATAACAACCTCCAGGGAAGAACACACGCATTAAGCTGCTGAAAGTCATCAACAACTTTGTCAACCCTTGCCCCCTACCCATGTCTCCAAAAGAAGAGAAGGGCATCAATCCAATGAGGTGGGTGCAATGAGAAAGAAGGTTGGAGGAAACAGTTCTTATTTTACTTTTCTCCCCAGTGACTCTAAAAGCAATGCTACATTTCTAGAGAAAAGGAGGTCTCTTAAGACAGCATGGGAAATGAAAGCATCTGACTGAGACCCTTGACGTTGGTAAGAGGGTGAGCCAGGAGGACACACAGATGAGCCTGGGAAGGGGCAGCTTGAGCAGTAGGAGAGCAACCCATGGATGGTGGTATCTCCTGAGTGCAAGTTTGGATACAAGAGAAGCAAGAATGAGGAGCCTGGGTAGAGAAAGAGAGGGCAGGGATTAGCTTCCAGAGGAGCAAGAGAGCCAAGTAAAGAGCGTGCTGAAGCTCAGAAGAAGCACCCACTGGGGAAAAGGATGGACACCCTCAAGAACGGCCTGAGGCCATGTAGCTGCAGTCAAAGGAGAAGGAGATGATGTATCATGGATGCCCTGCAGCCCTCCCACCCCTGAGCTTGGGCCATGACTCTTTTCACCCATCCACACTCAGAATCAGGAGCAAAACAGGGGACCTAAGAGAGCTGGCAGTTCTTGGAAAATTGTTCAAGCCCAGCAGAGAGCAAAGCAGGGAACTAAATATAGCCTGAAAACAAACGTGGTTTACACCCAAGTTCAGCATCAGAAAGGCAGAAGGAATGGGGGGTGCTGCTCAGGTCACAAGAACCAGAGTCCAGATGAGGCCTCTCCTGCCGAAAACCCGGCAGGGATTATTTGCCAGTACTCCTGGGAGCACCCTGGGTGCCCCTGCTCCCACAGGTGCAGGCTCTCCTGCTGTGGGGTCTTTGCCTGTGTTGCCTTTCTCCTCCCCACCTGCCTAATTCACTCTCAATCTTCCTTCAGATCGTAGGTCTAGTTTCACCTCCCTCAGGGAGCCTTCCCTGACCTCAGCCCCCCCCCACCTATTATTAGGGTGACTATGAGCCCTAACGTAGGCTTACTTTCTCAGCCTCATTAATAATAGCACCTCCTTTCACTCCCAAAAGTGTCCCAGTTTGAGTACTAAATTATGTGGTCACCCATCCTACCTATCACATGTTCTCCTGGGACTAGACACCTCTTTTTTAAAGCATTATTACAGTTGAATTGTTATGTATTTACATAGAGATTTAATTAATGACTCTCTCTTCCAGAGTACTATAAACCCCATCAGCAAAGGGGTCATACCTATTTTTTAATTAAACTTTTAATTTTGAAGTAATTGTAGATTCACATGCAGTTATAAGAAATAACACAAAGACATTCCATGTACCCTTTACCCAGTTCCCCCCAATGGTAACATCTTATAAAATTACAATATCAACAGTATCTTGACTCTGAAAACAGCCAAGCTACAGGACAAGTCCATCACTCAAGGATCCTCATGTTGCCATATTATAGCCACACCCACTTTCGCTCTGTCTCCAACCTCCCCTTAAACCCTAGCAACCACTAATCTGTTCTCCAGCACTGTAACTGTCATTTCAAGAATGTTCTCCCTGGAATCATATAGCATATAACCTTTTGGGATTGGCTTTTCTCACTCAGCCTGCTTCTCTGGAGATTTATCCAGGTTGTTACTTGTATCAGTAATTATTCTTTCTTATTGTTGCATAATATTCCATAGAATGGAGGTATCACAGTTCGTTTAACCCATTGAAGGACATGTGAGTTGTTTCCATTTTGGGACTATAATGAATCAAACTGCCACAAACATTCACATCCAGGTTTTTCTGTGAATATAAGGCTTCATCTTTCTGGGATCAATGCCCAGGAGCACCATTGCTTGGTTCCATGGTAGTCATGTATTTAGTGTTTTAACGAACTGCTACACTGTCTTCCGGAGTGGCTGTACTGTTTCACATTCCTGCCAGCAATGTGTGAGTGATCCAGTTTCTCTGAATCCCCTCCAGCATTTAGTGTTATCACTACTTTTTATTTCAGTCGATCTGGTTGATACATAATAAAATCTCATTGTGGCTTTAATTCGCACTTCCCTAAGGTGAAGGGTGTGGAACATCTTTTTCTATTTTTTCCTACATTTTTGTTTATTAAAAACTGGCACAAACCAAACCTGTACAAAAAGTACATATCACTCTGAAAAAGTAATCTTGAGAGACATGATCGCCTAGGACGTGCTCTTCTTCCTCGGCCTCGGCCTCTTCCTGCAACAGCTTCCCTTTTCTTAGAATTCACCTTCGGTTCAATATCCACGAGTAGTGCATCCAGAGGTAAGCTGTCTGGCAGAATAAAATATTGAATGTTACTTCTTCGAATACTCAGTGTTTCCAGTTGTCCCGGTTCTCTGTTCTTCAAGGTCACTTTCACAGCTTTGAGATGCGTGTTCATGCTGACGTCTACACCTGATTACGGCATGGATCTGAGTTCCACTCTTTAATTCAACGGTTACAGTTCTGTGACTCAATTTCATCAAAAATCTCACTAGCTTCATCCTAGCAGCATTGTCAACCCTTTCTGTTGGATAGTACACAAAACCCCACAGCCCAGGTCCCCAAGATGAGGAGTATGAATGCCCAGAAACTGAACATCTTTTTATGTACTATTTGCCAACCATATGTCCACATAGGTAAACTATCTTTTCATGTCTTAGACTCATTTTCTACTTGGGTTGATTTGTTTTTCTGTTGAGTTTTGAGTGTTCTTTTCATATTCTAGATACTGGTGCTTGTTAAACATGTGGTTTAAAAATATTTTCTCTCGGTCTATAGTATGTCTTTTAATCCTCTTAACAGGATCTTTCACAGAGCAGAATTTTTAAATTGTGATGAAGTCCAGTTTATCAATTGTTTTATGAATCATGTTTTTGGTGTCAGTAACACTTTTTGCCTAGCCCTGGGTCTTGAAGATTTCTTCCTATGGTTTTTTCTATAAGTTTTATGGTTTACATTTTACATTTTAGCTGATGATCCATTTTGATTTCATTTTTGTATAAAGTATGAAACAAGTTGAGGTTCACTTTTATGGTTATAGATGTCCAGTTGCTCCAGCACCATTTGTTGAAAAGCTAACTTTCCTCCAATGAATTGCTTCTGTACCTTCATCAAAAATAAGTTGGGCATATTATTGGTCTGTGTCTGAGGTCTCTGTTCTGTTCCATTGATCCATCAAATGTGCCAGTACCATACCGACTTCATTATTTCTGCTATATATTAAGTCTTGAAATCAGGTTGATTGATTTCTTCTACTTTATTCCTTTTTTCAAAATTGTTTTAGCTATTTTAATACTTTTGATAAAAAGCTTTAGTCTTTTGGTATAAATTTTAGAAAAATCTTATCTATGTTTAAAAAATCTTGCTGGGGGGCTGCCTTGGCGGCTCAGTTAAGCGTCCAACTCTTGATTTCGGCTCAGGTCATGATCTCAGGGTCACGTGATGGAGCCACAGATTGAAATTCATGCTGAACATGGAGCCTGCTTAAGATTCTCTCTCTCCCTCTCCCTCTGCCCCCACCCCCACTCTCTCTCTCTTAAAAAAAAAAATCTCCCTAGGATTTTGATAGAAATTATATTAACCCACACATTAATTTGGGGAGAACTAACTTTTTTACAATATTGAGTCTTCCAATCCATGAACATAGTATGTCTCTTTGATTATTTATACCTTCTTTGATTTCTTTCATCAGTATTTTACAGTTTTTAGCACATAATTCCCATACATGCTTTGTTAGATTCCCACATTTCATTTTTTAAGTGATTATAAATAGTATTAAATTAAAATTTTGGTACTATGAATTAATTACTGGCACATAGAAATACAATTGATGTTTGTATGTTTATCTTGTATTCTGTGAACTCACTTATTCTAGGATTATTTTTGTAAATTTCTGGGCATTTTCTATGTAAACAATTATGTCATATGCAAACAGAGACAGTTTTATTTCTTCCTTTTCAGTCCACATGCCTTTTGTTTGTTTTTCTTGCCTTACTGCACTAGCTGGAACTTCCAGTTGAATTCAACTATGTTGAAGAAAAACAATAAGACTGTCCATCCTTGGGGAAAGAGCATTCAGTATTTCACCATTAAGTACAATGTTCCCTATTTGTTTTTTGTAGTACTCTTTAACCAGAAAGTTTCCCTCATTCCTATTATTGTTTTTATCATAAATAGGTATTAAATTTCAAATGCTTTTTCTGCATCAATTGATATGATCAGTTAATTTTTCTTCTTTAGCCTATTAATATGGATTGATGTTCTTACATTAAACCAATCTTGCATCCCTGCAATAAACCCCACTTGGCCATGGTATAAAATTTATTTTATATGTTGCTGGATTTTATTTGCTCATATTTTGTTACAGAATTTTGTGTCTATAATTATGAATGATGTTGGACTGTGGCGCTTTTTTGTATTATCTATCTGGTTTTGGTATCAGGATAATATTAACTTCATAAAATGAATTAGGAAGTGTTCCCTCCTCTTCTATTATTTGGAAGATAGTATGTAGAATTGCTTTTAATTCTTCTTTAAGCTTGATAGAATTCTCCAGTAAAATCATCTGGGCTTGGAAATTTATTCGGGGGAGTTTTTAAAATTATGAATTCAATTTCCTCAATAGTTACAGAGCTATTCAAACGATCTATTTCATACTGAATACGTTGTGGTAGTTGGTGTTTCTCAAAAACTTGCTCTGTTTTGTTTGAGTTGACAAATTTGTGTGTCTAGAATTATTAGTAGTATTCTTTTATTATCCTTTGATGTCTGCAGAATAAGTAGTGATATCCGCCACTCCTGACTACTAACTTCTTTCTTTTTACTTTATCTTCTCCAAGGTTCTTGCAATGGGAGGTCAAATTATTGACTTGAGGCTTTTCTACTTCTCCAATATACGCACTTAGTGCTACAAATGGCCCTTTCAACATTACTTTACCTGTATCCCACAAAGCTTGATATGTTGTGTTTTTATTTTCGTTAAGTTCATTTTTTTTCATTTCTCTTGAGACTTCTTTGATCCCTGGATTATGTAGGAGTATATTCTTTTATTTTCATGTTTTATGGAGATTTTCCTCGTATCTTTTGATTATTGATTTCCATTGTGATTCCATTGTGGTAGGAAGACACCTTCTACATTATTTCAATTTTTGAATATTAAAATAGTAAATAATTTTATTAAAATATGAAAATACTGAGGTTTGTTTTATAGCCCAGGATATGCTCTATCTTAGTTATGTTCTGTACGTACTTGAAAACAAAGTATATTCTACTGTGGAGTGCTTTATAAATATGGACTAGATCATGCTGGTTGAGAGCGTTGTTGAGTTTTTCTATGTCCTTGCTGATTTCCTATCTAGCTTTATCAATCGGACAATTGAAAAGGTGTTGAATTCTCTAACTGTAATTGTGCATGAGTCTATTTCTTCTCCCTTGAGTTCTGTCAGTTTGTGCTCCACACATTTTGCAGCTTTATCGTTTGATACTTACACATATAAGATTGCTCTATCTTCTTGTTAGACTGACCCTTTTGTCCTTATAGAATGTCTCTGTCTCTGGTAATTTTTTTGTCCTGAAGTCTACTTTATCTGTCATTAATATGGCTAGTCCTGCTTTCTTTTAATTAATGTCTTCCTGATATATCTTTTCCATGCTTTCATAGTTATATTTGAAGTACACTTCTTGTAGATAGCATATATGTGGGTCATGTTTGTTAATTCACTCTGCTTATCTGTCTTTTATTTTGTATATTTAGACCATTTACAGTTAATGTGATTAGTGATACATTAGTGCTTAACTCTGCCATTTTATTTTTTGTTTTCTGTTTGTTTTCTCTGTTTTTAATTTATGTTTGGTTTTTCCTGCCTTCCTGTCAGTTACTTGAACATCGTTTAAATTCCAGTTTTATTTTATTTCATCCATAACATTTTTGAATATATCTCTGTACAAATTTTTAGTGCTCACTCTAGGTATTGCATTAAACATACACAATTTATCATAGCCTGTCGGTTTTTCCTTTTACCAGTTTGAGTGAAGTATAAATACCTTATTTTTCTTTATAATTTTTATTTATAATTGCCTTAAATTTCCTATACATACATTTAGAACCATATGAGACAGTGTTATAATTTTGGCTTCAACCATAAAAAATTTTTAGAAAACTCAAAAGGAAAAGGAAAATCTATTTTATTTACCAATATTTTGGCTTACCACATTCTTTCTTCCATCCTTAAGTTTCAAAGTTCCTTCTTTTATCATTTCCTTTCTTCCTTTTTTAGGATACTTCCTGTAGTCATTCATTTACGGTAGGTCTGCTGGTGACAAATCCTGTTAGTTTTTCTTCACCTGAGAATGTCTTCATTTCCCCTTCATTCTTGAAGGATATTTTCACCGGCTATGGGATTCTGAGTTGGTATTCCTTTATTTTCAGCACTTGAAAAATGTTGTGTCACTTCTTTCTGACCTCTATGGTTTCTGATGAGAAATACATTGTCATGTGAATTATCTTCCCCTGTAGGTAATGTGTCACTTCTCTCTTGCTGCTTTCAAGATTCTTCTTTGTGTCTAGTGTTCAGAAGTTTGATTGTAATGTGTCTTGCTGTGGATTTCTTTGTTTTGTTTGTTTGAGGTTCACTCAGCTTCTTGAATATGTAGGCATGTCTTTTGACAAATTTGAGAAGTTTTCAGCCATTATCTCTTTTAGCACTTTTCTTTCCCAATCTTTTTTCTCCTCTCCTTCTTTAAGTCCCAGGATGTGAATGTTAGATCTTTTGTTACAGTCCCACAAACCCCAGAGACTTTTTTCTTTTTTATTTTTTCAGTCTATTTTCTGTTGTTCAGATTGGATGATTTCTACTTTTCCATCTTCAAGTTAAATTACTTTTTTCTGTTCCCTCTATTCTGCTGTTGAATTGGTCCTTTGAGATTTTTATTTTTAGTTACTATGTTTTTCAGTTCTAAAATGTCCATTCGGTTCTTCTTTATATCTTTTAATTCCTTGCTGAAACTTTCTATATTTCCGTTTGTTTCCAGCTTGTTTTTAAGTGCTTGTTGAAGTATTTTTACAATAACTGCTCTAAGATTTTTATCAGATAATTCTAATTTATCTGTCATCTCTATGCTGGCATCTATTGTCTTTTTATATTCAGTATGAAATTTCCTGGTTCTTGGTATGACAGGTGGTTTTTTACTGAAACCTGGATATTGGGAGTATTATGTTTTAGGACTCTGGATCTCATCTGAACCTGTTTTAGCTGTCTTCTGACAGAGCCCTGGTGGGGGAAAAGGTGGGGGTGGTAACTTGGTGCTGCCAGGTAGAGGTATAAGTTCATATTCCCTACTTGGCCTCCATTGGTACCTGAGGGGTGGCGCTGGGCAAGGGTGGGAGCTTCCTGTTCCCCCCAAACCTTCACTGATACCACTCTAGCTGGAAAGCTTAGAGTTTGTTTCATTACTGCTTCCCATGTGGTCTCCACTGATACAAAAGCATGGGGGAGGGGCTGGCTTCATTACCATGGGCAGAGGTAAAAATCCTGACTCTCCAGTAGGCCTCTCCCGATACCACTCTAGCAGGGAGCAGTAGGGATGCGTCATTACTGCTGTGTGGTGGTAGAAGTGGCTTCCACTGACATCANGGGTAGGGAAAGGGGGAGCCCCATTACCACTTAGAGCACATGAAAGTCTTGGCTTCCTCCATGGCCTTTTCTGACACTACACCTGCAGGGGTTGGAGCACCTTGTTACATCTGCAAGAAGGTAGGAGTCTACGGTCCCCATTCAGCCTTTGCAGGTATGGGTAGAAGTGAGGCCAGAGTTGCTTCTGTGGTATTTGGCTGGAGTAAAGCTGTTATAGTCTAAAAGTTCTTTGTCTTGCCAATCTGCCGCTTTTCTAGTCCTTTGGCTAGGGAGAGCGGGATTTGTATTATCTGTGTGCATGGGCATTTCCAAGTTGATGGCTTCTTCATCTCCAAGTCTGGGATACTTGAGGCAGAATGAATGAATGAATGAATGAATGAATGAATGAATGAATGAAACCAAGAACCAGAAACAAAAACAGAGAATTCACATGTTATTCCTTGGGTCCCAAGGTCTCTAACTGATCTGCCATCTTCTTCCCATCATTCGGTCTTATGTTTGTTTCACATACAATGTTTAGGGGTTTTGTTCTTCGTAGCTGCAGGAGGTATGAGGAAAAGTACATCTGTTCCATCTTCTCAGAAGCTGATCACACCTACTTTTTTGTTCATCATTGTATCTTCAACACCAAACTCAGTTCCTAGCATCTTGTAGTAGAAGCTATATAAATGGTTGTTTAATGATTGTATGAATACAACTAAATCCACATTCTCCAGAGTTTACGTAAGCCCCTCCCACGCATAAGCTTCTAGTGGGTCTACACTCTTGCAGGCTCTAAAGGAACCCCTTTAAGAAGAAAGTGACCTTTCATTTTCTGTAGTACGCACGTCTCTGAAGGGTTATGTGTCTGTAAAACTGAGATGATCATAGAACCAACCTTATAGGTTATGGTAGGATTAAATAAGGAACCCACATAAATGCCTCTGTCAAACTGTAAGTTCTCAATAAATACTATTATTGTGTGAAAAACTAAATTTTTGTCAGAGTGCATTTTTTTATTGATTTCCCTTATCGTTTTAGAGGTGATGTCATTTCATTTCTGATTCATTTTCAACCTGACAATGGTCCCCAATGCTTAGTTTCCCAGCCTCCCTCCCAGCCTTTGTGGCATGCCATCGGTAATCTACAAATGGACTGAGCGTCTCTGCAGCCAAGGGTCTTCAGAATTCACTGAATTCTGGTGTTCCTTCTTGTGTCCAGCCCTTACATCACCCCCTAATTGTTTAATTTCATAACCTCACCTATTGGTGTCCTTAAATTCTGCATGTTTGGAGGTGAGCATAATTAGCTCTTCACATGTCAGCCTTTCTCAATGTTTCCACTGGGTCATCATAGGTGGCCCAGTTATAATAATACCCAGTTTTTCTGTTGAGAACAATAATAACAATAGCTGCTGCTTATGGAGCATTGATTATATCCCAGGACCTTTTTTTCAAAGCTTTACCAGCATTTTCTCAATTCATCCTCAAGAAAGAATGAGGATAGAAGCTGTCTTCCCATCCCCACGACTAAAATGAGAAAACTGAGGCCTAGAGAGTTAAGTAACTTATCTAAGTTTAGAGGGCTGCTAAGTGCTGGAGGCAGCACTCCAGCCCAGCCCTGCCTGAGGCTCAGCCCAAGTGCTCTTGCCTGGGAAGCACAGCCACCTTCTCCAGCAACCACCACCGCACAAATCAGTGATGTTTCCCTAGAGGCTCCCTCTCCCAGAGGTAAAGGCTTTTAAATCCTGAGCAAACCTGACTCATGGAAATAAAAAAATTCAGACAGACTAACAGGAGGAGGTCTGAGTTCTGCTTAATTGACCCAGTATAATTATTTCCATTGAATTGCCCTGCATCTGGGGATGGGTATTTACAAAGCAGACTGGCCCAATGGCTCCCTTCAGCACCTGCTTTAAGATGCAAGAAGTTAATTGCATGGAAAGTTCTCATCTAAATCACTGAGTTCCTTATTCCCACCGATGCCAGAAATGCACATGCATGCACACACACAGCGTGCCTGGTGCCAAAAGGACTTTGCTAGAACATGGACTTGCCCGTTAGCTCAGATGCTGCTTCTGAATGACACAGCGCAGCCCACTTTGAGACTACCAGCCCAGTCATTCCAGACAGCTGTAACAGGGCCCTCTGCGTCTCAGAGAGAAGAGACCAGTGAGCGATATGGTCTCTGGACCCCCCCAAAACAAAGACATCCTCCCTTCCCCACCACCAAACCAGCAATAGGATGCAGGGAAAATGTGCTTGGCCAAAGTTGCCTTTTTTTCCTCTTTGTAAACACAGGGAGAAGATAAATTACAGCTTCTGTTAGTAACATAATTACTTTAATTAAAATTTAGGGGGTTGGAAAAGCCAATTCTGAATGTCAGATTTCCAGTGATGTGTGTTAAGCCAGGGAGAATAGAAATACAGCCCTGTAAATAACTAGCATATTATAACTGGAGCTGTGTGTGTGTTCTATTCACTTAGAGCTGGAACAGCAATTAGATGATAACCAGGATTCCATTCCCTTGCCTCTCCCTCATTGTGCACACAGGTAATAAGACTAGGGTGGCTTTTCCCTTCCTTCATCCAAGCAATAGTCAACTTCCAAGGCCCCTCTCAAATTCTTCCTTGAATGCTTTGCTGAAGACTGTCCCACAGAGATCCACTCATCCTAATCAGCCCTTACTTGTTTTCTGCACCATTCCTTTTTCCTCTTAATTGGACTGATTTCAGCTTTGTACTATAGTCTGTCATATACAGTCCTCTAATTGTGTCATGTTTCCCTAACAAGATCATAAGCTCTCAGGAGGCACCAAACATGTCATTTGAAAGCACAGACATTTAGAGCTGGAGGGATCTCAGAAACTACACTGCACATGAAAAAACAGATCACAGAGCTACCTGGGGGCTGAGCTAGGTTCAAGAAGTCTAACTCCTAGTTCCATGTGGGTTCCAACCCCCCCCCCCAGCTCAGTGGCACGTCACTTCCATCCAGCATCACCCTGGTCAGATATAATGGAAGGGGGGGGGGACCTTCCTTAAGCGACCACCACCCCTTTAAACTTCATTCTAGGAGGCTTGTCCCATTGAAAGGGGCATAAGAAGGCAGGTTAGAAGGTGGGGGAGGGGGCGTCCTGGTCCAGAGCATTATGCTTGTGGCTGTCAGACTGCACAGCTTCTGTCATTTGGCTAAGGGGGAGCGGGGGTCTACTCTGAAGGACAAGAGACAGGCCAGGCTGGCCTAACTTCCCTGTAACTCTCTGATCTGGCAAAGGACCGGGCTTGTCCTGAAGGAGTTCCTCTAGCTCCTTCCCCTTCTCCTTTCCCATTTGAGGTGCCAGGTTCCCCAGAAGCAGACGGCGTGTTTTTCAAAGGTGGTGTTTCCAGGGAAGTGGGGAAAACAAGAGAAAAGGGGGAAGAAGCCAAGGGTGCAATTTCATGGAAGTCCCATGGAGGATACCTTCACCCTGATCCCTCAGGGGTGCTCTGGAGTGTAAGTTACCCCTCAGGTTTGTCCCAACCAAGGAACAGAGGGTTTGGCCCTCACGATCCCAATACTTTAGGCACTGGCCAAGGACCAACTTGGGGGAACATAAGTTCTCTTCTCTTTCCTCATATGGTTGGGCAGAGGAAGCTCCCGGTGGCCAAGGGCAGGCCTCTGAAAAGAAGTCACAGGTGCTGACTGTTAGAAGCTCAGGAACACTAATGGGGGGACCTGCGCAGAGCACCAACATTGTCAGTAGTACTGGGACATTTTTATTCCATCAACAAAAACTCAGAAACTTAATAATGTGGCCTGGTTCCATGAAGGGGGGACTTGTATGTAGTTATTGGGACCAGAGGTGGTGAGGAACAGGCACAAGTAAAGGAGTGTGGTGGTTTAAGGAGGAGGGCATTCTGCTCAACACCTTGAAATATCCTCCCACCACACTTAGCGCGCACAGTCAGGTGGGAGTCACTAGGAAGGCTGGCCGACAGACTGCAAGGAACTTCCTCAGGTGCCATTTACCTTGGCTCACCAGGAGGTGGTGGAGCATACTGTTTAAGAACGCACACTGGTTTCAACGCCCAGCCCTATGACTGACCAACTACAGGGCCCTGGACAAGTACTTAACCTGTGTAAAAATGGGGAATGATAAGAATTATCTCGTGGATTTGTTGTGAGGAATAAATGAGGGGTGGGTATAATGGGTGTGTGTGAGAGAGAGAGAGAGAGAGAGAGATTTATTTAGCAAAGCAATTGAATATAGTAAGTCCTTGCATCAAAGGAAACCTTTGATGAAACCTTTCCTTTTCCAAAGGAGAGCACAATATTACCTCCCATTCCACATGCTCTTTAAAACCATGCCATTTTCCCATCTAGACTTTCCCAACTGAACTTCCCAAGGGGGATTTTAGTTCCCTTCACTCTGAAACTGGGCCTGTAACTCTCCTGTGACAAACAGCAGATAAGTGGAACTGACGTGATTTCTGAGGCAAGATCAGAGAAATTGATAGCACTTCCACCTGGTTCACGGAGAATCTTGCTCTTGGAGCCTTGAGGATGCCATATTGTGAGGAAGCTCCAAACAGCTCACATGGAGAGAACAAACAGGGAAGTCCTGAGTCTACATGAAGATAGAGAGATGCCAGTCGACCCCCAGCTGCTGTAGCCATTGACCACAACCCGAGCCAGACTGCTCAGCTAAATCTTCCCAAATTCCTGATCCACAGAAATAGTGGGGGCGGGGGGATCGAAATGATTGTTTTTTATTTAAGCCACTAAGTGGTTATTTGTTACACAGCAACAGATAACTGAAATGGTGCCTCGTAAATGTTAGGTATTGACATTGTCCTTCACTACAGCACTAGGATATCATCCACAGCCTTGCAGGTTCTGAAATGTGATTTTGTTTTATTCCAGAGAGAGTGAATCACCATCTCAGGGATGGACTGTCACTAACCAAGGTCACAAGGGACTGATGTACAGCCCAGAATGCCAATTTACTACCTTAACAGAACTGCAAGGGGGTTAAATGCTCTGCCCTCAGGCTAGACTATTTCTTTCATGTAAGACATTTACTTTGGAAGCTAAATAATCAGATTGTCTGGCGAGCATAAAGTGAGAATAAGGGAAATTTGTTGTCCAACTCAAATGATCCTACAGGATCAGGTCTAAGGGATACATGGTGTTATCTCCCTGGAAAGAACCCACCAGCTGCAGGAATCAACAGCCCAGACTTTAGGCCAAGATACCATCTCCTTCAAATGCCCTTGGATGGACACTGACACCATTGGTCCTTCTGTTTTTCTTTTTTCCAGCTTCAATATAGACCAGTTCTCCTTCTGAGTGATATATCCTTTCTTTAGTCCAACAGATAGTATTAGCATTCTATGAAAAATTGTTCCATAATGTTGTATGAAAAATATAAGTCACATAAATCCAAGAAATACTATATCCAATAAAGTGAAAAAAAGGGTTCATTAGTACAGGACTTTTCAGAACCTTAACAAATATGCTAATTCATGATGCTAACCATCCAGAGGAAGATATAATAAGACAGATTCTCCCATGCACACATGCCTCCCACCAGCCCCAGATTATAGTTTTATTGATGCTATTTTAAAAACAGCTTCAATCAAGTTATGCTCTGAACCAGGAATCATTCTCACCATGTAAGTAGTCTTTATATATGACTTTGCTGGCCCATTAGGTTGATTTTGTAATTTAATTATCAGAAGATTCTTCTCATTTGCCTTTTGTCCAAATTCTCTTGAGGGCTGTTACTCTGCTACTCTTAAAGAGTTCTGGATATGGGATGGGGGAGCAGGGGATAGGGAATACACACACAGTAATTTAGGGAAGGGGCTAGGATAGAGACCCAAAGCATTCTGATGCCTACTGGGAATAACAGAAATGTCTTTGAGAAAGGTAGCATTCAAGGTGGGTTTTGAAGGTAGAATAGGAGTTTGACAGGAGTTCAACCAGAAGAGGTGAAGAAAAGGACACCTCAGGCTGAAGGAGCAGGTTGAGCTGAAGCCTCGAGAGAAGCAGGGAATGGAGTATTCGGGAAGTTGAGTGAAGCACATGATGGTGGAGGGATGAAGCTGGTGATGCAGAAGGGGTCTAGAAAGCTCTATTAAAGACACTGGGCTTTATATGAAGGTGTAGGGATCCAGAGATGGACTGTAAAAGACTGAGTATGAACGGGTTAGTCTTAGAGTTGGGAAAAGAACTCTGAGACTAGTGTATGGAATGTACTGGAAAAGTAAAATATGGGAAGTCACTTAGGAAGTTACCACAAAATCCCATAGGAACATCAGCCGATGCTCGGATATATGTGGTGGCTCCATAATTTTCTTTATATTTCTCCGTGCAAAGGAGACAGACTATTAGAACATCTGCTGTTAAGAAAAAAATTACTGAGCTCTGTGCTTGGGGCTTTTTGAAAAATCATCACCAGATCATTTCAGGCATGCAACTTCACACAATGACAAAACAAAGAGAAAGTGCTCCTTGGTGACAGCGCATAAGCAAACCACATAAATCCAGCCCTGCAGGTAGAAGAATGGGATTCATCCCAGCTCTCGATACAGGGAGACATGAAGACACAGCCAGACATCCCCAAGGCTAATATATAACAGTCGATGTCTCCTCTCTTAATCAATACTCTGTTCTGAACTCTCTCCCATATCACCAGAGGGTATTCAGTTCTATAATCCTGGGGGCCTTCCTTTAAGTGCTGTTCAGAAGTTCTAGGGTTCTGGTACATCTTAAATTTTCAGATGAAAATCCCCTCATCTTCAGTCCTCACAATTACCACTGGGTGATCCTGGTCTAAGCTAGTCTGGTCACCTGAGGGGACAGATCCAAGCCTGAGCCCAGAGCTCTTCCAACACGATGACCAAGGGTGCAGTCTCCGGTTTCCCAGGCCTTCCCAAGCTACCTCACAGCAGTCCTAACATGGGGAGTTGGCCTCTTCCCTTCACAAGACCCACAGGAGCCAGTCTTCTCCAAGGCTCAGAGAATCTCAACTCTGCTTCCCCCTCCAGCTGCCTCTGCCTCTCCCCTCCAAAAGCCCTGATCTAGCCCAGGAGTCAGAGACTCAACTACCTAGGAAGCCCAACAGGTAGTGCAAATTAATGGTACCTAGCAGACGGAAGATGACAAGATGGCAAAGAACACAAGCCTGGGTCAGGAAGACAAGATGGAGTGGTAGGGACTGTGGCGAACCAGACACGCACACCTTCTGAAGGGGACGCACCCGTTGCCGGCACTGCAAATGTGGAGCTAATATTGACTAAGCACTCAATTTTCTGGAAAATGCCTGAACTCTGGGTTTAGATGTAGAATCTCTCCATTTAAAAATTTTAACAACCATCAAACTTAAAACTCTGTACTGACTAATCCTGTTCAGACTCTACCAGACACATCTCTTCACTGACGTTGGCCCTGGGCTGTGCCTCCGTGAGGCACAACTGGCCTGGCGTTCCCCTTTCACAAAGCCTGGGCTTTTAAAAGCAAAGGGAAAGTCTGCTGTAGCCTGGCAACACAGAAGTTCCTGAGGCAAAGGAGTTCAGAGGTTTGTCTGTGTTCTATATTCTTGGACAAGCTTTTGAACCAATGTTGTAGCTTATAACGACAACATAAAGCACGAGTTGAAATCTCAATATGGATTCCCATCACAACTGCCTTTCCAGAGCACCCACAGACCTGGTAAAATGCCTGTGGGTGGCCATCACCTCCCAAGGCTTCCTGGAGGAGGAAGGGTTATGGCCAGCGCTGATATTCAATTAGAACACAGTAGTTTGATTGTGCCAGCTGTTAAATATTGAAATACAGGATTCACTGTCTCGTCCAAACCCTCACTATCCAAAGCTCTGAAGCCACATTCAGAAAATTCAGTTCTCGTTATCTGAACTTACTACCTAATGCACACTGTTCAAACTCTGTACCTAAACCAAGTACTCAGAGCTGCAGCTTTGAGCTTTATTTTCTTGGGCTTACCCATCAGGTGGCAACGCCCACACACGGTGAGTAGAAAAGAGAGCAAGGTCTGGGGATACCGTGAAGCAGCTCCCCCATAGGGGAGCCCTGGTGAGAGGCAAATACGGTAGGATCCTCAACAGAGTAATAGAAGGGTCAGCTACTATGATCTGCCCTGGAGTTTACAGAGAATGACTTCAACCCCTCCCAAGATTCCCCTCTTGGTTGTCTTCTGTTGATCTCATTCCATGCTTGGGGCTCAGGGGCCTTTTGTAAGGCACTCTGTGATCCCAACAGGACAGATACATCCCCCAGCTCTTCACTCTCCAGGCAGAAGGGCTGGGAAGGACTCAAAGGATTAAGGAACCACTGACAATACTCTCTTTCTCTCCCTACCTCTCCAGTTTGGAGGGAAATCCCGACACTCCCCACTGCTTCTCCAAGATACGTCACACCACGAATCAGCCCTTTTTCTTTTCATTCCCTCCTCTGCAAACTCCTGCTGCTCCTCCCTCCCCGCCTTTCTTTGGTCCCTGGTAGTCTAGTAGACCCATGATCAGAATCAGCAAATATGAGTTTCCTTTTCCTCAAAGCAGAAAGCTTTCGAATCCTCTTAACTGCAACAAAGAAAAGGACTAGTAAGAAAGCTGTTAATTTGTCACGCGAAAACAGCCCCAGTCTTCACATCTTGCTACAAGCAGTGTGTCACTCATTGCTGCTTTGGTCTCAGATACATTCCTTTCCTTTGCCCTGAAAGCTACACTTCCCTGACCGCCTTGCTAGCTGCCTTCTGGTTTAGCCAGTGAGAGATCGTGTTGGGAGATCGGAGGGCAAAAGAGAGGAGAAATTAAGGTGTTTCTCCCCTTCTTTCTGCTTTGATTGGCATCCCCTCTCTGGTTCCAACTCACATCAGGCAGTCTTTTTCATATATTCAGTTCCTGCTGGGCAGCCCCTGGTGCTCTAAGTCCTGCTAGATGGCCCCAGCATCCTGAGTCTGATCACTCCATCTCCTCCCTCTATTCCCTGCACCTTAGAGCTCCTAGAGACTTCCTGCTTAGTTAATATCTGGGTTGCCTTGTGGTCCCATCTGGCTCTCGAGTTTTCCCAATGCCTTTGTAATCAATTCCTCATGTTAAATTCCTTCTACTGGACTACCTAGCATGTGCTCTGTTTTTCTGACTGGATACTGTTTCAAATAGGCCATATCATCATCAGAGCACCAGCCTCTGGACTCCTATTCTTGGTTGCACTTTAGGAGGGCAGAATCAAACCACTGATAGAAGGACTACAATGCATTAGCGGGACTTCATCCTTAAGATCCCCACTCTGCCAAGGCCACCACAATCTAGGAGCCTATCTTTTCTAATACTATTGTAACAAATGTTATTTTAGTTGAAAGTGAGAAATCTCCTTTTGTTTAAAGGATAGATGATAGGAAGTGTTGTATTTGCTTCCAGGAAATTCACAAGACGAAAAATAACTCACATGTTCTGGAGGAAAAGAAATTGGTCAAATATTAAAACCCAATTCCAATCCCTTACCTGGCATGAAGGTACAGGTTGGACCTAAAGGTCTTCATCCTGAGGTCTCTCTCATTTTGGAGATTAAAAATAAATTTTTTCAGACTAAGTTTTTTATTATTGTTGTTTCCCTTTGTCAACCGCTGGTGGGAAAAAATGGACTAATTAATTAAAATATTCAAAACTTGTCATGATTATGTGTTTTTCTGTTTATCCAACATCCATCCTTAATTCTCCTGATAATGAAACTCTGACTTTCCTCTGGCGGAAGTACAAGTGCCGCACTCTCCCAACTGCCCCTTCAATAGAGCTGATTACACGCCAAGCACTGTGGGTAATCACGTGACTCAGGTAAGTCCAATTGGAGCACCACGTGTTCACCACCGTGGTGACTGATTGGCTCCAGAGTAGACACATGACCGAATCCAAGCCAATCAGGTTAAACAGATAACCCTGAGACTTTGGCTTGAGCAACCAAGAAGGGAATGTCCTTTTTCTCACAGTTCAGGGCGTGAAGATGCAGACCTTGAGCTCCCACACGGAGGGAAATTTCATTCTCAGAGTGAAATCGGAGACAAACGCACTGAGGAGAGATGAGAGCGAGAATCCAGGTCCTGACGGCATGATTTGGATCCTTTTATCCAGCTGTATCTGAAGTTTGCCTGCTGTTGGATCGTCTATATACATTTTATGTTTTTTGGTTTAAGGACATTTGACTTTGATTTCTATCCCTGGCAACCAAGAGTTCTGATTAATACACCTACAACAGTAAAGCCTTGCGTTAGGCACTACGGAGGCACTTCAGATGAGCAAGCGCTCAGGTAGTTTACAAAGGAAAGAAATGGAGCCATTACTTGAAGCAGCTGATGCAATGAGAACAGCAGATAGAAAGCACAACTGGTCCACTTCTCTTCTGCCTCCATTATTTCAGGAAAACTAATCTTCATACGGAGAGGGTAGAAAAATGTTTTTTCAGGGTTCAGAAATCTGAGATAAATGAGAAGAAAGAAGAAAGCTCGTCACTGCTTTGATGAGTCCAAATCGCTTTTCCCAACTGAGAAATGGTGAAGTGTGCTTCCAGGACTTAAAGATGAGAATGCTGAGCCACTGGGGGTACTCTCTGAAGGACTGTGGGGAACTGCGAAGTAATCTGGATTTTTAAAAATGGATATTATTTACAGTCTAATGAGTTGTATTTAATCCTTGGAAAATTAAATAGTTGGTTTTTGAACACAGAAAAATGTGTTCATTTTTCAATTAAATATTTTTTGAAGGAACTAATTAGTCCCATTTTTTCCCGTCAGCAATTGCATATGACAGAGAGAAACAATAGTAACAAAAAAACTTAATCTGAAAAAGAAATTATTTTTAATCTCCAAATTGAGAGATATCTCAAGATGAGACCTTTAGGTCCAACCCATACATTCATGAAGTGTAAGCGATTGAATTAGATATTAGTAGTTGATGAATTTCTTTTCTTCCAGAACAACAGCATGGGTTCTATGAACAAGTTATACCAAACCACTCCAATCTCCTTTCTTTAATAAAATGATAATATGGGCATGAACAGGACCATAGCAGACATAATCCAAATGGTAAAGTGGTTGGCAGGTGTTTTTTTTTTCTGTTTTTGAAAATTCTCATTTTCAAACAAGCCATCTGATAGTACAGGTGAAATGATTAATTATCAAAGCCAAAGAGTGTTTGATCAATGGAGTAATGAAATGTAGAGACTGGCCTCCAAGGGAATGCTATGAGGATCTATCCTATTTAAAATGATGTATCAGTGATTTTCATATTATTGATTTTAAAATCATATAAACCGGGGAGAGATTGGTTGATGAAATCAGGACTTAAAAAATCATAACAGGCTACAGTAATTTACCCTAAAAGCAAAAAGATAACTTTAAGTAAAAAAAGTAGTCCTGCACTTAAGTTTTTAAAAAAACAAAACAGAATTACTCAAGTACAGAATGGAGAAGACCTGGCTGAGCTGCATTTCATTAAAAAAATGATGGTGATGCACAAAGTACAGTATGTCGTCGCCACTGCAGGTGACCACATAGAAGGAATTCCCTGATGTGGGGAAGATCCTCACGCCATTTTCTTCAGTGGATAAAAGCCAGTTTACCGAAAAGACACACACACACACACACACACACACACACACACACACACACACACATTAATAGAAAAAGGACTCAAAAGGTAGCAGCAGTTAACTCTCAGTGGTGAAAATACAGGTGAGCTTATTTTCTTCTTTGTGTTGTTTCATATTTTATACATTTGCTGCAATTACTTTTTATAATAAAAATGTCATTTTTGTTCAATATGGATCAACGATGTAACATGGCTGATAAAAAACAAAAAGGAATGCAGACTTAAGCTGCACACATAGAATTACATTTCCCAGAAGAGAGATATTGATCAGTTCCCTGCGCTCTGTACGGGGACAGCCATATCTGGGATCATGAATCAAGTCCTGGACATCATGTCTTAAAGGGGCACTTTGACAATTTGGACTCATAGGGGGTTTGGAAAGGGTGTAAGTGATCTGAAGGTTGAAGAACCTTTCAAGTATGGCCTATAAAGAAAAAAGTGAATGGAGATATGTTTGCTTTCATTATAAATATGAAGTGTTCCCATATGGAAGGAGCAGATTTGTGGCAGATTAAAGATGGCCATGAATTCTTCCATACTTGTGCCATTGAGAGATGGGAATCAATGTCCCCTCCCTTTAAATGGAGATGGTCTCTGTGACTGCTTTGATCGACAGAAAATGAGAGTGACACTATGCCAGTTTCCAGGCCTAGACCCTAAGGGATTGGCAACTTCCTCTTCCTGTATTCCGGCGAAGCCAGTAGCCTTGTGAGAAGTATGCCTACACTATGACCACCAGGCATGAGGAAGCCCAAGCTAGCACGTGGAGAGGCCATGTAGAGGGAGAGCTGTCTAAACAGACCCCAGCTGATCCAGCCATCCCAGCCCAGGCCCCAGACATTCGAGTGAAGAAGCCTGTGGACAACTTCTGGCTGCAACCATATGAGGGATGACAAGCAGGAATCACCCCGCTGAGCCCATCAATCCCAGAATCATGAAAGGTAACAATAGTTATTTGAAGTTACTGTGTTTGGGGATGGTTTGTTACAAAGCAGTAGAAAATCAGAATGCTTGTGATGTCTAGCTTGATCTTAGTATAACATGCAATAGGGAAAGATTCAGGATTTTTGAGCAAGAGAAGTTACCTTGCCCTTCATGGTAAGTGCTCTGCTGACACAGTGTAGGATGGAGGTGTGTGTGGCCCCAGAGACAAGCGCAGGGGTGACACCTCCAGCTCTGTAATAAGCTGCTAGGTAACTCGCACCCGTCAGGAAGACCTGACCACAAAGATAACCAAAGTAGGTTCCATCCTCAAAATTCCCACGTGGAGGGGCGCCAGTGGGGTAAGCGAACCTACTCTTGATTTTGGTTCAGACTGTGATCTCAGGGTCCTGGGGTCGAGCCCCATGTCAGGGTCCCTGCTGGGGGAGAGGGGGAGCCTGCTTTTCCCTCTCCCTCTGCCTCTCCCCCCACCTGTGCTCACTCCTTCTATCAGATAAATAAATCTAAAAAAAAAAAAAAAAAGTATTCCCATGTGGAAAGGGAACCACAGGCAGAGATAGCGGGCACAAGCAAAATGGGGGTGGTGTTTACTAGTGAACTGGGATTATCGTCCCTTGGGCTGGTACACACACCGAGCCAAGTAATGGGGCTCCTGCCCCTACTTTGCCAGTAGCTTGTTGTCCTGGTTTCTCTTCTTCTCTTGGTACCACCTTCATTTCTCTTTTCTCCACCTCTCTACCCCTTTTCTCACAGGCCCTGCTTTTCCTTCCAATTCCTTCTCAGCATGAGCCACCTGGATTTTGGATCTAACAGATCTTGGGTCCAGAGTTTAGGGGCCTCTTCTGCTCAATGCATGGAAGTGAACTTTACCCTAAGACGACTTAGTTAGTCTGGAAGGAGAGGGAAGAACTCCTTCTTCCACAGCTTCCTGCCCTTAGCAATGCGAAAAAGAGGAATACCAGAATGCTTTCTAGCATTTCCCCAGAAATGTGTTAACTATATATACTCACATGTCCTTGAGATAAATCCTTCTAGAAAACTCATCGCAAGAAGATGGAGCGCTTCACCACACATCTAACGGTCTCTCTTCCGAGAGACAGCAGCTTGCTTTAGCCGCGGGTCTACCAGAAGTCGTTTGTATAGGATGGGGGGAAATGACTCATCCCTGTCTTTTCTCATCGGCTAAATGAGGTCTTTGGGTTGGGTGATCAGAAAGCACTCCCTTCCTGAATTTTTCCTTCCATGGTTTTCTTTCACAATACCCATACTTGTCTCACTCTGAGAATTCATCGCAATGTGTAAAATGTCTATTTGCTCTTTCATTGACTTGTGTTCCGCTAGCCAGTAAGTTCGTGAGGACAGACACTGACCTTGTTCATGACTGTCCCCAGCTCCACATACAGTACCTGACACAAGGAAGATGCCATAAATAGTCACTAAATACGTGAGTAACTAAGGCTGTATTTTACTTTATGTCACCGTGCCTATCTTTATATATAGGTTTCATTTACTGGATGCATACTTGGGAAACTTTCCACACGCATCAGACACAGAGGAAAAGGAGAAATAATGGAACTGTAAGAAACCAATTATCAAAATTTCAAAGTTCGGGCTTGATACATATTCACAAATAACTAGGGGCCAGCCTGCAGTGTGGTGGATTAAAAACAAATCACTTCCATGTGATTCATGTTGCTATCTTTCCAAACACTGTCATTTAGTCTCTGTTGTTGACAGGACATCCGCAAGCAGAAAAGAAGAAGAAGAAGACAACTGTTGTGACGGAGCAAAATTTAACAAAGTTACAGTTCTGGGGGGGGGGGGTGCGCGGTTGTGTTCCGTGGATTCACATTTAAGTCAATTCGGAGCAGATGCAAGGAAATGTGCCATAAGTGGACTTGAGGAGAAAGACAAGAGCATGTGCCCCCGTGGAAGACAACTTGGCCTTCAGCAGATGCCAGGATGGAGGGGGTGGTGTTGGGGGGGACACGACTGGAGGGAAGGAGCTGCAGTCTCTGTGCCACTTCCAGTCGCTGGTAAGTGCAGCTCTGTAGGTATCTTACGGCTGGGGGGCGGGGCACAGCTCCAGGTACAGATTTGCACGTGGTGATGCAAATTAGGGCCTGGCTGCAGAGGTGTCTGAAAAGAGCCAATAACCTCGGGAAATGCTCGGAAGCAGCTTGGAGAAAGGAAAAGTGGGGTGGGAGGAAGGAGATAGAAAGTCTTTGGCTAAAAGGACATTTTTGTTGTCACTGGTAAGGATGCTATATTAGCATGGGGCTCTCTGCGCCAGGGTCCCAGGTAACAAGGGCCAGACTGTTGGCCTTCACACTTAGCACCAGAAGAGAAAGGCTCCGCTCTTCCACCCCATCTGGTCTTAAGATCCCCTCACACCTCACACCTGTACCGCTCAGCCTCCTCACTGCAAATGTGGGGGTCTCTTTTCTGCAGCCTCTCCCTGAGGCTCCTTGAACACAAGGTGAGTTTCTCCAGTTGCGCTCTAGCCCCCAGACCTAGTAGACGAATGGCTCATGTGGTGCTTTACAGTTGTCTACACACAGCCGCCTACCTCGTCTACCTTGAGCTTCGTGACAATCCTTTTAAGGAGCCCAACTCGGAAAGAGGAAAAGCAGAGTAACTGCTGAGGGTACAGTCTCTAGAGCTAGACGAAGCCGACTGAGTTTGAGTCCTGCTCTCACTTCCTAGCTGTGTGACTTCAGCAAGTTACCTAACCTTTCTGTGCCTTAGTTCCCTAATCCCAGGCTGACTTTCCGCTTGGAAGGTGATACTGAGTTGGGTTAAGAGCTCAGACTCTGGAGCCTGACTGCCTAAGTAGAATTTCTGCCACTGGTTGGCCATTTGACCTTGGGCAAGTTACTTAACATTTCTGAGCCTCAGTTGCCCCATCTGGAAACGGGGGATAATGAGAATCTCTCCACCTCAGAGGCTGTGAGGATTAAGCAAATAAGTATGATGTAGGAAAAGATGTTAGGGTTTGAGGCAATGGCCGAGAAGGAATTCGTGAGTCAACTTCGGTGCAAAAAGAGGTTTTAGTAAAGCACAGAGACAGGACCGGTAGGCAGAAAAAGCTGCACTGGGCCATGAGGAGTGGCCCATTATATACTTTCAAGTTAGGAGGGGGTTAGAGATAGCATAAGCCTCCCAGGTATTTTGGAAACAAGGTTTCCAGGACCCGGAGGAGGGCCTAGCTATTGTTGGGAAAAGTCATTTATTATTGTTTAGTAAACCCTTAGTTATGAGACCCTTCAGACGTGTATCAGTGGGTCATATGCTTGGAGGATGATGGTCAATATGTATCTGGGGGGGGTGCAGTGATAAAGGAAGTTTCCAAAGGAATTTTTATATATTAAAGTAGACTTCCAGGGTCCTGGGGGTTGGGCTAAGATTGCCCTTTTGCCCTCTGCAAAGAATCAATATCAAAGCAGTTGAGTTCCTAGGGGAATGTCACTCTGCCTGTTTCAAGGACTTGTCAATGGGCTGTAGATAGTAAGGAAATTTAATAATTTTTCTTCTGCCTTTGTTGCCCACATCAAAGTACATGTGACACACTTGGGGAAAAAAAGCCTGACATGCAATAATCACTCTGTGAACTTTACTATTAGTCTTATTATTCTTTACAAATATATTTTTTCCTGCTACTAAAAGTAACACATCAGCATTGTAGAAACCCTGGGACAGCTCTACTTTGCTATTTATACTTAATTATTTTTTAATAAGAGTCTTGGTGAACACTGTTCCAAAATATTCAGCCAACGCCTCCTCCCCGTGGTACCTGTCCTCCGTCTGGGCGGTCCCAGTAACAGCAAGGACACAGGGGTGAGAACACAGGCCCAGCTGCACACTGTCCCCCTCCCCCAATGACAACAAGGAACAACCGAGAAACAACAGGATTCAAATTAAGGCCAGAAGGGTCTTCCTCCAGGCCCGCTGCCAGTTCCTTTCACTTGAGTGTTGCTGTGCAGTTGTCATTTTAATTTGGCCTCCCTCTCTGCCTTGTCTCTCTCCGGCAAGTAGCCACTCCCCTGCACAGTCTAGGAGGACGACGAAGTTCCTACCATGTGTACTGTCTTGGAAAAAGAGAGGAAAAAATAAACATCCATCACTTTTCCAGGAGAGGGAAGGAGAGGTCTTGTCCATGGTTCTCTGCTCCTGTGGCCTCCCTAACACTAGACTCGCCTTTTCGATCCTTCCCGAATGCCAGAGGTGGCCAAGTGGTACTTCCAACCACACTCCTTTGAGCTGGAAGGAGATGTATTTCTTAATTAGATCAGGAATGGAGAAATACTCATGTGCTATCTAGCTCAGGACAGTGTGCAGGTGGAACGGGGCGCAGTTAACAACAACATCGGGAAGGTAAGCAGAGACTGGGCTGAGCGGCTGCCCCACTAATGCCCACATCTACTTCCGTCATCAGTTCCCATCCCAGGTCCCAAGGGTGCAACCGCTTTGTAGCTGGGATCTCCTCATGAGAACCCCAACTGCCAGAGCCAAGTCTTCCCTTGGGGGGAAGTTTCTCCTCCAGAGACCTTTTATCCAAGATTACAGTGTTCTGACTAGGGTCAAGGAAGTAAATATTCCTCTGAAACAGAAGAGATGTGCGAGCTTCCTCATTAAAGAAGGGAAAAACTTTATTCCATGCCCGAGCCCACACTTAGCACAGGCTTTACTAATATTTGCTGAATGAATGGTGTTAAATTGGGGAGTTCTCCACATAATAAAATAGAAAACACTGGTTGTGCTTTCTCGACAACAGGCACGATGTTAAGTGCTTTACACGTTTTGTCTTATTTGATGGTAGTAATAACCCCGGGAGATAAAAGATACCCCGAAATAAGAGAGGAGGACACAGAGGCTTGGGAAGGTTGAACAATTATCCAAGGTCACAGAGCTGGTAAGTGTCAGAGCCAAGACTCAAACCCCAATCTTTCTGCCACCACAATCCATTCTTCTAACTACTAGTGACAATAACAAAGGTAGTGATAATGCTGACAAACACTGTGGGCCAGGCACGCTCAGTACTTAATGTGCATTCGTATTATGTATATGTGTATATGTGTATATTATGTATATGTGTATATATATATATATGATCACTAGAATGTTAGTAGTATTGTGCCCTTCTAACGGGTGAAGAGATTGAAGCACAGAGAGGCTAAATAACACATCCAAAGTCACACAGCTCTTAAATGGCCTGAGCTGAGACATAAACCCAAGCAATCAAGCTTGAAAGACCCTGAGCACCCCTCTGCTCTTCCCCCACCTTGCTGCCCTATTACTCACCATGATCCAAGACAACATTGTTTGAGTGGAAACTTTTCTCTGGCAGGACTCTGATAAAATAAAGACCCAGGCAGACACTTGCATCCAATGTAATAAATCTGTATTATACTCTTATTTATTTGGCCCCGAGCTTCTTAGGAACTGTCAGGGACACAGCAGAAGACACATACATTTGTCCTTTGGAATGTTAAAGTTCACTCAAGGCTGAGATTCTGGAAGTAGTAAGTATTTACTGAGTACCAACTAGACACTAGCCCTGTGGTGGGTCCTTTTGCATCCCCTGCTTCCTTTGCACAACCAGCCCAATATGGGCTACCCCCCTTGCAGATACAACCTAATAATGGGGGAGTATTCTTCTTCCCCACTTTGCAGGTAAGCAAACAGTGGCCTTTGGGAGAGAAAGAGTCTTCTCAGCTACCGACTCTGGCCCCAGCTGACCAGGAATTCTGCTAGACCCATCTCCAAGTCAACTGGCCTCACACACAGCAGCAGTCAGTACTCACACATAATCTTTTTTCTTAATATTCAGCACACACACACACACACACACACGAAAATCCTAGCTGTTTAAGAGCTAAATATAGAACTGATTGCTGGCTTCAGTGTTTATTCTAATCCGCGCAGGTTCATAAAGTCCACTTAAGACCAAAATAAGGCTGACTCACATATGTAAAAGAAAATCAGTTCATATTTACAAGCTTCATAAAACCTGCTGCAAATAACTTAGGTAGAAAAATACAGCAAATGCATTTACAACTTTATCGAAATGGCTCACTAGCAGTGGTCTGGAGGAGGCTAGACAGGGCTGAAAACCACGGAAGTAAAGGTTCAAGTAACCTGTGAGAGTGACATATTCTAATTACTAAATGAACCAGGCAATCTAAGAATATTGCATTCAAGTGTTCAAAAACACTGCAGAACACTCCATAAACGGGGTTTATGACAGGTTTAGAGGACCAGACCCATGGATACACACACACACACACACACACACACACACACACTCTATGGGGGAACAGAGGTGATCCCTTTCTGCCTGAAATGTTTGGACAACTGTTGACACATCCAGGGGCAAACACACTCCCTGTGCCCAGCCTCGTGCTACCCAGGCTCATCATTCATTAAACCAACAACTACTATGCCGCCGGCATCTCTTGCTTGCCCGGCCTTATATTGTGCATTGGGGGAAAGATAAGAATAGACACGCCCCAGGGCACCTGGGTGGCTCAGTCAGTTGAGGTTAGGTTTCTGACCATTGACTTTGGCTCAGATCATCTCAGGGTCCTGGGATCATCTCTGAGCTGGGTGTGGGTGTGGAACCTGCTTGGGATTCTCTCTCTCTCTCTCTCCCTCAGCTCCCCCTGACTCTCCCTCTTAAATAAAAAAAAAGAAGAAGAAGAATAGAAATGCCCTCAAGACACCTACCATGTGACCCCCATGGCTTATTTAAAGAAGAAATTAGTTGGGGGTTATTTGTTGAGGGGGATCAAAACCCAAGTGACCCACGGAAATGACCCAAGTTAAAAAGGGAGATTTGTTGGCAGGAATAGCAGCTTCATGAGGAAGCAGGTGCAGGGAGCCGGCTCCCGTCCCTTTCTCCTCCCTGGGACCCCTGGTTCACTCTCTCGTCTCCATTCTCAAGGCTCCTCTCACCTCCTCTTTTCCCACCAGCCGCTCTGCCTCCACATGGCCAGGCGTGTGGAGAGTGGTTGATGGGACAACCAAACCCAGCCGTGAGGGCGTCAGGAGACTGCTCGAGAGAAACACTCAGAGCCACTCAAAATCACGGCTTCCGAGGGGACTCTGTGCCCACGGGGAAGGAGCGGGCCGGCTCATCACACATGGGCTTTGAAGCTGGCTCCCGGAATCTGATTCTGTTTTGGGAGAAGGACTCTCCGCCATGGGGCCACGTTCCAAAGAGGGGTCGTGACTTACAGAGATGTTCCACCCCCGTGGATGTCCGGGCTTCAGCAACTGCCTCTTCTAGGGCACGGAGAAGAGGAAAAGGCCTGTGTCCCTGAGCCTGCAGGTGACAACACAGCCATTGCAAGCTGCCTCAACAGCACTCAGTGACTTTAAACAGTCTCCCTCTGCAGGCGTGAACGGAGAGCCTGCAGCAAGTCTGTGCTCGGCAGGGGGACCCAGACTCAGCAAACGCAGTCACCAACCTCAAGGACTCTGAATCCTACTGAAGAGCACGGACATGCCCTTAACCAGCCATAATCTATGGTGAAGGTGGAATGTGCCTCTAAGTGCAGGGATGAAACTAGATTTGGTTAAAAGACAACTCGATGTGGGCATTTAGGCCTCACATTCTGCCTGAGAGACCCGAAGGATAACCCAGGCTCAGAGAGGCTGAGAAACTTGCCTACAGTCACACTGTTTGTTCAGGATATGGATCCTGCTCTTTCCTGCTCCTGGAACCATGCATTGCCCAAGAGGGTGCAGAGGGCCCAGGAAATGGAGAGGAGAAAGAGAGAGGAGACAAGACTGCATTGCTGAGATTTCCACCAGCCATGCTGGGAGAATCATTATGCAAAATTAAATTACTAATGTACTTTCGTAGTCAACAGTGTGTGGGGAAATAGATTTTAGAAGATTTGTTTCAAGCAGGCACACTAAGAGATTGACGATGACAAAGACAGACCTAAGGGGCGCCAGGAGCAAACAACAAAATAACATTCAATGAGCCGACCGAGCGTAGGGGTGAAAGGACCCACACACCTCAGCCAGCCCTGCACTGCAATGTTATATGGTAATTCGTGTTCCTAAGGATCACCCTGGGTTCGCCAGAAATGAATAAATGACATTGACGTGTTGTCTAAAGTGAATAGAAGCTGCAGTTAGGATTCCATTACCTTTGCCTCGGTCTTGAGCTAGCTGTGTGATCTCGGAAAAGTTAGTTAACTCTTCTGGACCTCAGTCCTCTCCCTGGTGAAATGAGGGTTATGGCAACTCTGAAAGTCAGAAAAGCCAAGTCTAGACGCAAACAAAGGAATCCTGAAGAGAGAAATTATTCCAGCATGCCACAGTGTCACCAGCCCTTGTGGAGGGCGGCCATGTTCTCCCGTTGGACCATCCACCCACATCTAGACCTTTATTCCAAGATGCTCCCTTGCCGCTCCCTCTCTGCTCCGGTTCCCCAGAAGCCCTACTTCACAGCAATTCCATGTTTGCCCAGGTTGTCGCTGGGGATAGCATGACCATAATCGTTTTAAAATCAGGGGCATGTTGCTACTTATGACAAAGGAAAAGCATATGAATATGGCAAAATTATTTCTACCTAGGGCACAAGTCATGCTGTTTAGATGCTAAGTGACTTTTGCCTTCTATAGGCAGCAAAAAAGAAAATGTGTGGCAGAGAAACCACTGACAACTCCATCTTCTAACCTGGAGGATGCTGAGACTGAATGCAGACCTTGACGAGCTGCTTCTGCTCTGCTGGAAGCCTACACGGTGCTGAGGGCTTGGGGGGATTTTCTGTTGTCTGCCCCCGTTACCCTGTCTTGTGTTCAAGGGTCAGAGCCAGTCAGGGCATGAGATTTGGAAACCCGCGCCCCTCCCCGACTTCCTTCCAAGTCCAGTACCAGAAGTTACAGCCTTAGAGGTCCAGTCCTGGGAGCCTTTTCTTTAACTTCCAGAGCACACTGTTTAAAACCAAATACCCTTGGGGGAGGCAAGACCTTAATCCACAGATGGTAAATAAGTTTCATCTAAACTACCAACAGTTATCAATTGGTAATGACTGCCTGGAGCATTGTACTGAGAAAAAATTTTTAAGCTGTTCCCCAGGGTGATATTCAAAAGATTTAACAACCCACCAATCAGCACAGACCTCCGCTGCAGAGCTGGAGCTAGCTCTCCCAGCCCAACCTGACCCTAACCCTAAGGCTTCTGGGCCCTTCCAGGCACTCCCCCAATCTGGATGTTCACTCTTTGGTTGTGAGCCCAGTGCGGAGAGGAGCAAGGGGAGCTCTGCAGGCAGAGCTATCGACCAATGGCTGCAGAAGACGTTTAAACCACCTGATTCCAGGTAGCCTGTCAGCTCCGTCTGTCCCGCAGGCTCATGGGAAGTGGGCAATGATGGGTTAGCCTCGTCAGCCTTACACGGAGACAAAGGAGAGTACAGCATCATGTTAAGCGTTTTCTCTCCCTGCCTGCAGACTTGACCCAACAAATCTGCGTTTTCCTCGGTGGCTCATCTGTGGTGGGCGCTGTCAGTTTTGACGGGGTATGAAGACAAAGTCGAGAGCGTGCACCGCAGACACATTCACACTGGATGTGGTTACGCTGATGTGTTCTGCATTGTCTGTGACCTGTTGACGTGAAACCAGAGCACTCCTTGGTCATGATGCCATTTTGCTGGCGTTAACCTTGGACAGCTAAAAATGACAGACTTGCTTCTACTCAGCTTCAATTAAAATTATGAATGGGGGCAAGCCTATTAGTCTGACACAGATGGTGGCTTTCAGACCCTAGGAATCACAGAAGGTGGTCGAGTTCTCCTGGCCCTTCTGGGGCGCTCATTAATTAGAAGGTATTGCTCAAAACCTTGGGCAGAGGGCAGTTCAGGGTTACCTTGCTGTTGGACACCTGGCCTGGCGGGCGGGGCAGATCGCTATCTACCCTTGAAGGACTTCTGGGGCCAAGGACCTAAGTCTTTCATATCTAGGGTGCATCACTGGGAGCGTATTAAAAAGGACTCAGGGGGCGGACCTCAAAGATTCGAGTTCAGCAGAAATCTGCATTTTAACAACTTTCCAAATAGACTCTGTTGCAGGTTATGGATCTCATTTTGAGAAACTTTAGTCGGTGGGGATGAGAACCCAAGAGGCTTCTGGGGAGATAGAAGCAGATAGTAAAATGGATGAAGACAGTGCAGTAGGGACATGGAGTAATGGACATAAACTCCACCCACTCTGGCTTTCTTCACGGAGTGGGGGGGCGGCTGCTGCCTTCATCAGAGTAATGAATCAGGTCCGTTTATTGCTGCAGAGTAACAAGTGCTCAGTGTGCACTCAGTCCACCGGAAGGTGGACACCCAATTTTAGGTGAAGAAACTGGGGCCAACACCACACAGCTTGAAGGCGGTAAAACCAGGACTTGAAACCAGCCACCCTGACTCCAGAGCCTGAGCACTCAGCACCAGCCTGGGCTGCCCTGTTCGAGAACAATTCTGATATACCTGAGATGATAGCTCATATTACCCTCGCGAATCAGCTAGACTATAAATACAACCATCAGCTTTTCTCAGTTTTTTATTTTTATTCATTTATTTATCTTTAAGAGGGAGCATATGAGCAGGGCAGAGTGGGTGGGGAGGGGCAAGAGGGAGAAGGAGAGAGAATCCCAAGCAGACTCCCTGCTGAGCCCACATCCTGACACGGCGCTCCATCTCAGGACCCTGAGATCATGACCTGAGTCGAAATCAAGGGTCAGACGCTCAACTGACTGAGCCACCCAGGCGCCGCTGCTTCTCTCAGTTTATAATGAATACTGCTGGTAGAAAATACAGAATAGAAAATAGGACTGACAGTAGCTAAAACTGTACATAATAAATTCATTATAATGAGAATGTAACTAAAGAATCTTATCTCCTCGACACAATTTAGATTTGCAAAATCGAGCCCGAGAAAACTGGACCTGTAAAAAGTAAAATCAGTCATCATGGCAAAAGCTTTAACGGTCCAAAAAAGTGAAAAATAAAAACCCTGAGTGACAAACCAAATATTCATTGTACAGTAGATATGGAATAGAATTTCTCCTAATAAAAATGGAAATGAAAACCAAAATGATTAGAAATTTTTAGGTTCATCACATAGCAGAAGATGATCAAGAAATTAAATGTACTTACTAGAGTTTGCTCTCGAAAATCATTTTTTGACAAAAATTAATGTTAACATGACTTTATTTATCCACAAGGAATCAAAATGTCCTCAGGCGGTCAACACGGCAAGGAACAAGCTTTCAGGAGGTCACACTGGGCTGTATTTATAAATGTTTCCTATCACTTGGGCAGCTACCCTAGGCCCTCACTCCCAGCTGGGATTTGTGTAGTAATCAGACATAAAACCATGTGGCAGTTGGTGGGATACTGGAGTAGGGCGTGCCCCCCATGGCCTCCCCCAACGCTGTGCTCTTACCAGCTCTAGGGGAATCCCAGCTGACAATCACTGCCGAATTGACACATTGTTCTTTGGGTTTTGGTTTTGTTCTTTTTAAGTAGGCTCCATGCCAACGTGGGGCTTGAGCTCACAACCTTGAGATCAAGAGTTGCACTCTCTCCTGGCTGAGCCAGCCAGGTGCCCCAGGTGCACTGTTTCTGATGCCAGTGTACAACATTCCCCCACAAGGGCAGGAAAAAGATGTCTGAGAAACATTGCTTTAACTATTGAGAACGTGCCCTACCTCCTTGTGTCTCTCTACCCCGCCACCTCCACCCTGGGTATTTAAATATCCGTGTACTGTTTGTCAACTACTCCTCCAGTCTACACCATCGCCGCTGCCCCTCTGGACCGTGACAATAACCTCACCAGGCTTCCTGTTTCCACTCTGCCTCCTCAGAACCATTCTTCATTCTGAAGCCAGAGAGATCTCTCAGAAGCATAAGTCAAATTAGGCTCCTCTGCTTAAAGCCATTCAATGGTCCTCTGTTGCACTTAGAATAAAGCATGAAATCCTTATCCTGGTTTACAAAACCCTTTACATTCTGACCCCTGCCTACTGCACCAGATATATTGTGTACCACCCTCCCATCTCTCACCTCACTCCTCCCGCTGTGCCTTTCTTCTGTTCCTGTTAATTCCCACCTCACATCCTTTGCACCAACAGCTCCCTCTGCCTAGAGTCCTCTGTGCGGGTCTAGTCCTGGTTGGTTCCTTGTTGACTTTCAGATCTCCACTTACATGTCATGTCCTCGGAGAGGCCTTTGCTGACCCCTGTCCCGATCCAAGACACCATGTGGTCACTAATGGGTCATCCTGTTTTAATTCTCTGCAAAACACTACATCTCATATTTTGATTGATTTGTGTGTTCATTGCTTATCTGATCTTTCCAGTACATTGTGAAGCTCCATAAGGACAGAGACTAATTTTATCTTGTTTACTCTATGTCAGCACCCAATATCTGTTGATGGATATAATGAATGGATAGACGGGTGAATGAATGAGCAAGTGGACGAAGGAAGTACCTTAAGGCTGCTGAAATGTTAGGAGCCAGTGTGCTGAGAACACCAAAGAGAAATAAAGGCAAGGTACATCTTCCTTCTCTCACCCCAAGACCCTCCTCAAAGTCCCCCTTGCCAGTAGGAAGCCTACCCCGTCCGCCATGTCTTCACCCTCCTCTGAACTTGCAGCCATCATTTACAGCTGCGGTCAACCCTTCGTTCCTCAGTGAAAGCACTTCAGCGGCTATACTGCATTATCCTCCATATGATATTGCTCGGCCCCACTGCCCTGGGTTGGATCTCCCTCACTAGAGTAATCTCCTTGCAGGCGTGGGCTTTATTTTTTGTAACCTTCAGCTCCTAGTGGGCACCTAACAAATATTTCGTAAATCATAAGAGTTCAGGGTTGGAAGTGATCTGAGAGATCACCTTCTGGAAAATCCCATCATGGAGGTTAGAGAGCAGAGGCCTAGAGACAGAAAGTGCCTTGCCCAAGGTTGCATGGCCAGCCAGACATAGGATGCTCCCCAATCTGTATCCTGTTTCCAAGGCCAGTATTCTTTCCACTGCGTCAGTGGAGACCTTATTAGAAATACAGACTCCTGGGCACCCCCCTCCACCAGACCTGGGACAGGCCCCAGCAGCAGGTGTTCAACATGGCAGTGATGATTGTGGTTCTGGGGGCCCAAAGATAGTGCTGCTTGAGTAACCCGCTGTTAGGTTGAACCATATGAGATCGCTGGCATTCAGCAGCTTTTGATACACAAACTGGCAATTTCATATGGTTCAACCTAATGATATTTTCTTGAGTGAAAGGGTTAAGGGTAACAGGGGGAAAGATGCAGAGAAGAAATGAGAGCTCTCTGAAAAAAAAGAAAGGAAGGAAGGAAGGAAAGAAGGAAACCTGAGAAAGATAGTAAATAGACTCCCACGTGGAAATTTCATGCATACAGGGAGAGCCCCCTTTCCTGGACACAAAGCTGCCTGAGGTGTTAGGAAGGATACGGGGCATAACTCGCCATAGCAAGTTCCTCATCACAGAGAAGTTATGCGCAACAAGGAAAGCTTTTGGTTTTTTATTTTTAAGTAATCTCTACGCCCCACGTGGGGCTTGAACTCACTACCCTGAGATCAAGTCGCAGGTTCTTCCAACCGAACCAGATAGGCACCCCATGGAAATCTCTGAAGTTGGCATTCATTGAGGGGATTCTCTTGCCAAGGACTGCTTTAAGCACTTTACATCTATCACCTCGTCCTAGCAGCAAACCCACTTGGTTGGTACTATCATTGTCCCACTTTACAGATGAGGAAACTGAGGCAGGGAGAGGGTAAGGAACTAGCCCTAAGGTTGTGGCTCAGAAGTGACAGAGACCATGTAATCAGCCACTGACGTTCCGGAAAAGTTGTATGGCCACTCAGCATAGGCTTTGGGAAGCCTTCTCCAGCATGGGGAGGGCAGCTGGATGAAAGACCTTTCAGGAAACCCCCAGGCCTGGGATTTTAGGGTTCTAGGACGCTGAGTGAGCAGTTCTGGTAGACGAGTGTCTCAACACTGTGCCTTCCCCCCCAGGACACACTCCCACCTTCCTCCTCCCCATCGTGGGCAGGCACGCACCGTGGCTGGGGGACGTGTAGGGTGGGTCCAGGAGTTTGGGGTCATGAACGCCTAAGTATTATACATCTGATACACACCAGGCTTGGGGGTCTATGCGCAAAAGACACTGTGTCTCATACTCTCCTCTTAACACCACTGAAGGGGTACACTCCTTCATTTGACAGACGAGATGAAGGCCTGGCCTTAGCTGGTTGGCTGGTCCGTAACAGAGCCGGATTGGAAACCGGGTCTGTCGGATTCCAGAATCTTGTGCTCTCTCTATAAAACCACAGAATACCTAGGGAATATTTCCAGATAGCAGTGGGGCCTGAGAGCTGAGAGGAGCTAAAGAGAAGAAAAGGAGTTTCTAAATTCTTGGTTCTGACTGCACGTGCCCTGTGCCTCGGCCCCGTGTCTCGGCCCCCACATCAGAGAGGCTGGCCACCCAGGCAAGCCTATCCCCTATGACATATGACACCCCACGCAAAGTGGGATGAGCAACGTGCCATTTCCAACTTGAACTGATCAACAGAATGGGAAAATCACGAGAGTCTGTCAAGAGCGCCTGACAACAAACAAAAGGAAGGCAGGCTGCTCGTTAAACGGTTAAAACCCAGACCACCCGGCGCTCCCAAACTGCTCTTCTGTTCAGGCGAGATGGGTAGGAGCATGTGCTGAGCAGCCCGCTCCCTAGCACCCCAGCTCCGTTCCCGCCATGGCAGGGGACAGATGCTGTTGCCTTTACGCGCCTGGTCATGATATCATTTACCTTGCGGGTCCCTCTGGCTGGCTTTCGTTTTATATGCTCCGGGAGGTCTCACTTAGCCTCTCCTCCACCATCTGCCGGCGAGGGTGGTGGTATTCATGGTGGCAACGACTGCGGCTCCTTGTCCCTCTTAGAACCAGGGAGAAGCGACACAGGGCCTGGCCCCCAGACCGGAGTCGCAGTCTCCCCACCCAGGAGACAGCAGAGACAGCAGAGAGCCCAGCCAGGGGCTGAGTTTACTACCACGGGAGAGAAGCTGCTGCCCTTCTAACGCTGATTCACGAGGGTCACCCATTCTCCCTCCTGAATGTCCGCTAGGGACCTGGGGCTAGGGACCTGGGCTCTGCCTGCGGACGTGAGGGGGGCCACCTCGGTGGCGCTGACAGGCCCAGCCTTCGAGCGAGGTGAGCTGTGTTTCTGAAACAGTTCTTCAGACATTTATTCACAGATGTTCAATTTAAATGTCCCTTGATCAAATACAATGACACGAGTTCACACGCAGCTGTTTACCCACGAGAAATGACAGTCTATGTCCCCGGAAGCACTAATGCACAAAGAGCCGAGCAGTTTCCATTGGCTGGTGGCTGGGGCAGCACCTGGGGGTGCTGCAGACAAGGGGCTACTACTTGGCAGTGAAAAGGAACCAACTGCTAAGACACACAGCATGACTGAACCTCAGGAAACACTGTGCAAAGGGGAAGAAACCAGAGACACAGAGGACTACTTGCTGTAGGATTCCATTTATGGGAACCTCTAGAAAAGGCAAAACTCGAACTATGGAAAACGGATCGCTGTTGCCAAGGCTCGGGGGTTGGGGGAGAATGGCCACGAAGGGTCATGAGTGAACTTTCCAGGCAGTGGGAAATGTCCTGTATCTTGATTGTGGAGTTAGTTACCTAAGTGTATATGTTTGTCAAAACTCGTTGAACTGCACCCGTAAAACAAGTGAATTCTATTGTTTGTAAGCCATCCGTCAGAAAGACTAATTATTGCTTTTAAGAAAATCAAACAGGTTGTTTTAAACCACAAGACTGTTCGGAGCCCGGATATGTTGATGTACATTTTAAATCTTCAAGATGGAGCTCAAATGTTCAAGGTTTGGCAAATTCACAAGGGATTTAATAAAAAGTTTTACAGAACGCCAATTAAAATCTTGAGGAAACAGGTAGAGGAGATCGCATCTGAGAATTACCAGTCTGGATAAAGCACTGCCCTCTCGTTGCTTCCTTTTAAAACTCTTGAGAAAGGCAGCACACTCAGCAGGACGTCTTCCTGGGACGTGGGTTAGCAGACAGCTCTCTGCAGGCGGGAGAACCGGGGCTCAGCAGGCGCGCACGGCAGGTGAGCAGGGAAGCAGGCACCGGGAGCCTGACCACAATCCCCTCAAGCTTTGGCCATTTGTCCCTCCACCCAAATGTCATTGGTCCCGCAAGGCCCTCTGCCCAGTGCCAGGGAAACAAGCTATCTATGGGGCCCGCCCTCCAGAAGCTCACAGCCTCGCTGGCTCTCACCGAGAGCTGCTGTCCCAGGGTCCCACCCCCTCCTCCAGGATTTTCTTCTCTGGCATCTCATTGCCTTTTCCCAGAGGGAAAGCGGGATGGGTCTCTGACGCTTGGGCTGGCACATTCCCGGGTACCTCCAGCCAGCATAGTCCCCAGCTCTAACCAGCAGGTCATCCCGGGCTCACAGACCACGGGAAGGAGCTCTGCAGTGGCCTGGGAGCTGTGGCAGGTGGCAGCAAAGGGAGAGAGTCTTCCACTCGTTTCATCTCCAGCCTCATCCAACTTCTCCCCACCCCTCACTGGGCCTGCCTGTTGCTCCGAGTTGGGGATGCGGGTGGGAAACCAGACGAGAGAGGAGATCTCAGAGATGGTTGTGTGGGACATGCCTGTCTTGTTAAGTGGAGCAGCCCCGGTCCAGCTAGCTCTGCTCTCCCTGCCTGTTTCCTTCTGCTTCTCTCTCTCGGGTCTCCCTGACACGGCCACCTGGCTCCTTTACAGAAGTAGCCATATCCAGGGAAGCAGAGCACAGGTCCCAGTTGGGACCCTGGTCTGTTTCCAGAAACTGAGCTCTTAATCACTGTACTATGCTGTTAGGTTCGTTCCCTGCCCTGTACCTGGGAAAGGAGGCAGCCCCAGAAGTGTCGTAGGCTCTCCTCTCCCCTTTCTGTGTTCCGTGCCCCTTGCCCAGCAACCAGCCACAAAAGATCCCTAGCCTCCACGGCTTAGAAACAAAAGTGCCCAGGACATGGAGCCCGAAGTACTAACACATGACTGCCCTTCTCTGCACTCCTGGAACTCCTCAAGGGAGGTTGCAAGAGGGCACCTCAGGCCCCAGGAATTTCTCTGAAACACTCTGGAACTGGTCAGGAGTTCTGGCCGCCCATCACTTCCCACTCCGGACTCTTGGGTGTGAGATAATGCCGCCTCCTCGAGGAGCCCAAGCCATCCTCTGCGCTCCCTGGGCTCCGAGGCGGCAGCCGTGAGACACACGCGCCCTAGACCTCACCAGGAGCTGGGAACATAAGAACACCCAGAACGGCAGCCCCCCGCACAGGTGGGGAGGAGCAGGACGGGCAGCGGCCCCCCAGCTGCACCAAGAGCAGACACGCATGTGCCCACCTCCCCACCTGTCCCCACCTCCCCTGTGCCTTCTCCTGTGTTCACTGCTCTGTCCCCAGATCCTAGAACCCCTAAGAGCACTCAATAAACGTGTGAATGACTAAATGAATAAAAGGCATGTATGCACACATATATTTTAAAGAATCTATTTAAAATGCTTGAAACTTTTTCAAACGAAGAAATTAAAAAGGAAAGCCTAGATGCCTTAGGTGATAAATCACAGACAGGAATCTCCTGGCAGCAGAACGTGTGTGGAAGCCAAGGAATTATGTAGTCCAGTCATTTCCAATTTCTTCCTTCACAATGGAATCATTATTCCAAATGGAATCTTCCACCACAAGTTGCCAGAGAAAGCGGGGTTGCTCCGGATGAGGCAGGAAGGGAAGACCAGAGCTCCCTGGTCAACCTCTTCAGCTCTCCTCCAACCACACTCCTCACACGGCCCCACCCTGCACGCCCAGGAGAGGGGGTGTCAGGAGCACAGGTGGACAAAAGCCCCAGCCCTTCCCAGCCCTGGGCTCTGCGAACCACACTCCCATACCCGGCAAGATTTCCCTCTTTGTTGCATAAGCCAGTTTGAGGAAGGTGTTGGTCACTGGAGGCTATAGTGGCCTTAATAATTCTAGGTGACCTGTTGTGGGCGCTCTCTCCGAGGTGTCCCTAAGCCTTTGTTTTTCCCAGCATTTGCCCAGACGAGCCCCAATTGAAACCCATAGGTCGAGGATGGAGAAGCAGCCAACATAACAACCCATGACCTTCTAGCTGACCAACATGGTTCTAGCCTGTGGGGCTGGGGCCCTTCACACTCCATGAAGTCAAAGTTAACCCCCTTACCTCTCTTCTAGCAGAGAGAGAGAAAGAGAGGGAGAGGGAGAGGGAGGGGGAGGGGGAGAGAGACTGGGGGAAGAAAAACTCTCATTTTTGGCAAGATCTAAATGCAATTCTAACTGAGGAGATCCATGAGAAAATTGACAAGAGCCAATCCTTTGCACGAGGCATGCTCTGATTTCATGCCGACAAATTATTTTTTAAAGGGCATTAATATCACAAGCTGATGACTTTTAGCCCTGAGCAAATGATGCATTTTAATGTTTCTTTACACATAGCTCTCAGCCCAAGTGAATCTGTCTTCAGCAAAGCATTAGCAAACATTTACATTTCAAAATTCAACAGAGGGTTGTTGTTGGGTGCTTCTTTCTTTCTTTTCAGATATGCCCCGACAGAAAGATCATATTTCACATGTTACGTGGTGTGGAACAATCGGTTCTAACCCCTGGCATGCCGTTAGAAGACAGTGCGTCTGGTTTTCAGGCCTACAATCAGAAGATTGATTTTGAAAGGGAGAGATGCAGGGCTTCAGCAAACACCATTACTTTAGAGGCCGGCAGGCTGTTTGTGGAACGGCCGCGTGTGCAAGTGCCTTTACCCCGCGGCACACGGGAAGGCCCCCGGCGTAGGCTGCCTTCTGCTGTCTGAGGGCCAGAGCAGGAGCCCCGCCGTCAGTGGTTATTTTCCCACGTGCAGTCAAAGCCAAAAGGACGGTGAACCCAGGACTGGGTGAGAATCAGAATCAATCAGGGGTAGGGGTTAATTTTCCATTTTCCATAAACTCAAATTGGTTATGAGTCTCAAAATTAGAGGGCTGCAGCATGCTGTCAGGATCTGTCGCATTTAAAGCCATCTGACTGGGGCACCTGGGTGGTTCAGTCGGTTAAGCGTCTGCCTTCGGCTTGGGTCATGATCCCAGGGTCCTGAGATCGAGTCCCACATCAGGCTCCTTGCTCAGCAGCAAGTCTGCTTCTCCCTTTGCCTCTGTCCCCACCTTGTGCCTCTCTCTCTCTCTCAAATAAATAAATGAAATCTTAAAAAATAAAAATTAAAAAATGAAGTCATTCGACTGTAGTCTGATGTGTAGCCAGATCAGAGCCTCCAGATGCCCCACACGATACTGGTGGGAGCACGCTGCCGGCTCGGCACGCAGAGAGGTATGCACTCAAATCCCAGCTCAGCCACCTTGTGGCAGTGGGACCTGGTCCAAGTGACTCGACCTCTGTTAGCTTTGTTTCTCCATCCGCAAAATGGGAATAAGAGGGTTGCCCATCTCCCTGGACTCCTGTGAAAAGCAAATGTGATATCTCACACGACGATGTTATCATGGCCCCTGGCTCCCTGGACCTACACAGTAAGAACTACGGCTCTTGTTGGCATCCCCTCCCATAAGCATCCAGGCTAATCATTCTCAGAGAAACAGGATAATAAAAACAAACATCGTCCTAAAATGGGATCGTGGTGATGGTGGTACAACCCACACATTTACTAAAACCCATCGGACGTGGCCGGTGAGGGAATTTTACAGTATGGGAATTCATACTTCAATACAAATAAATAACCAAGACAGGAAAGTTACCAAGGTTCTAAAAGGCTGGTTGACAAGGATTCACACATGGGCTGGAATCTCCCGAATGTCTGAGAGCTAGGGTCTGGGCCAAACACACACCTGACTCCTCCTCTCCATTCCTTCAGTAAAGAAGCCCGCCTAACCCACTTCACCCCTCTGCTCTGTGTCCCAAGGTGGGGACAGCTGATTGTGAGCCCTGAAGACAGGGGTGCCTGCTCCCCTCCCTGGAGGAAATCGGCACCACCCGCCCCTGCTCTGTGCTCCCCTTTCCTTCCCCAGGTGACACTGTCGCAAGGAACTCAATGAATATGAATGGCACAGGGAGGGGCAGGCCGCCAAGGAGCCCAGACCCCAGAGCGATCTCGTTACTGAGCTCAGGGAAAGCTACCAAGACAACAAGATCCATTCCACTTAACGTTCACTCGCCGACAGCACATCTCTCCCACACACTTATTCCCCCAAATATTTCTCTCTCTTGCTTCCTCTCTGGGTACACAATGGGCCCTAGCTGGCTGTAAGGGAGATGGCATTCTCCTGAAAAACGCCTCTCGCTGTGCTGTGTGCGCTCTGTTATCTGGAGAGAGGCAGACGTCTGGAGGGGCTGCAGGATAGCTAGTTAGGGTCCCCAGGGCATCTATCAGGTGCTTGCTTTCCTTCTCCATCTCTGTCCCGGCGGGGGGGGGGGGGGTGCCTCGATGGGACCCTGAGAGGAGGGAGGGGACAGCCCTCCCACGTGCCCACAGAGGACACACCAGCTTGTCCATCTCTTCAGAAGCTGCCGGTGGCTCTGCTCTCTGTTCGGGGCCGCCTCCTCCAGTCCCTCTTCGCCTGGCCTCTGCTTCCCATCTCCCAACGGCTCTGTTCCTTGCTTCCATCCTACCGAGCGTTCTCCAGATAAACCAAGTACAGGTCCCGGCTGTGGGTTTTCCAGCAGCCTCTCAGCAATAACGTAAGGCAAAGGAAAAACACCAGTGAGAATCCCCACGGCCACCCCAGGAGAAGGGCTAAGATAGGCAGACGGTAACTGCCCTTGCTGCCGTCAGGCCCCCTGGGACCAGCGCCACCAACGGGGCTGACCAAGCCAGCCAAGTGCTCAGAGGGCAGCAGGCTTCCCCAGAAGTGGAGAGCAGCAGGGAATCCACGGAGGACAAGGCCACAGACACAGAGGATGAGCTCAGTGCAGCCAGTGGACGTGTCCTCCGTGCTGATTGGAGAGGTTTTAGTGGAGCTTGGTTTAAAGATGCCCTGACCTGCCCATGTTCTTGTCACAGTTTTTCTCTGAACAGACCAGTCCTGGGCCAGGGTTTTCTGAAGCCACTCTGCAAAGCTCAAGGCCCTGAAATAACTCTGGCTTCCAGCTTTCAAGCCTCAGATGCTGTCGCGTCCTGTTCTTCTGGAGCGTTCGCAGGTCTGTGCTCTCAGCACCTCCCTGGGCTTCCCAGTCAGCTCCATCATCACAACTCCCGCCAGCAAAGAGGCTCCCTCATCCTTCAGAAGTTGGCTGCGTGGCTGTCCAAGGCTTGGCTTCCTCGTTCCCCAACAAGTGCTCACACGTTACATTATTCTGCCCCAGACAGCCAGTTTCTGAAGCAGACAGAGAAGGGAGTGTGCACACAGAAAGGGCCCGGGAGGCTTTCCCTACATCCCACTATCTGTACTTTCCTTCCCTGGGTGGCTTCTCTGTAAGTCTACACTTCTCCTTCCAGCCAGCTCTTTCCTCTCAGTAAAACCCCTGACTCAGTCTCCCTATTGTCAGCCCTTAACGAGATTTAACACTGAATGAGTCCCTCTGACCAGGCCTGTCCTGCCTTTATGGACACCCCAACCCAGACCCCTGCACCTCCACCACCCTGAACCCTCCAACCAGGAAACATGGCAGCCATCTCTGGAATCCCAGGGGCCAGGCGTCTACCTCCTGCTTTCTCTTACCTGGTGAAGATCCCACCTGGCATCCAAGCATTTAGCTCCTCCCCTTGAATGTGCCAATTATCCCGTTAATCAAGCACCTCTCACCGGAGCTCTGACCTATAAATCCAACTGCCCCCTGGGCATGTCTCTGTGGGAATGTGGTAGCATTACTCACTCGCCATGACCAAAGAGAACTTTGGTCCCTCCCCTCCTGGCCCTCCCAAAGCCCTTCTCCTCCATAAATCTCACCACTACCCACCCGGGGCCCAGACCTTTCTCTCTCACACCTCTGGTGGCCACCCGCCAAGAAATCCTAGCAGTCCTAACTCCAACAGCTATCCTGGGTCCCTGCTTTTCTCCATCTTCACCAGTGCCACCCTGCTGCCTCCCAGGTGTCCATGCTGTGCTCTCTGCCGTCTGTTCCTCACAGAGCAGCCGGAGGTAAAGCACCCCCCTGCTTGGAAGTCTCCACAGACCCCTTGGCACTTGGAATAAAATCCAGACTCCCTTCCATGACCCACGTAGTCCTACTAATCCACAGCCTACCTTTCAGACTTCATGTCCCACCCACACTCAGGGAATGACCGACTGAACAAACACCTGCTGCACTGACCTTATCTTCCTTTGCTTCTGAAAGGGAAATTAAAACATCCATAGGGCCATCTCCCTGGTCCTGAGAACACTGGAACCTCACCCTACCCGGGAGCATTCCCTATCTCTCCAACCACAGTAAAAACCAGAGGCATCACCTCAGCTGTCTAGCCTGTTGTCTAGCTGGGGCTTAGGCCTTACCTTCCAACATCATCCCTTCTTCTCAGTTCGCACTATTCCCTAGTCCCTACACAGCAGAAAACCCTGGAAAGGCAGGCACGCAGAAGTAATAGAAACTCTTTGGTGCCCCCTTGTGGTCATGTCTAGTCAGCCGGCTGAGGAGTGCCCCTTGGAATGCGGCTCCTCGGGCAGGTCTGGAGGTGGAGAAGGCTGGGCTGGGAACTTTGCAAAGGGGAGCCTGAAGCTGGAAAGGGAAGTACTTCCAGATATGCGTAAAGCCTAAAGATGTGCGTCCACCACCCACAAGGAGAGGAATCCAGAAGAAGGTGTTTGCCAATTTCTCTGCATCTCAGATTCCTGTTTGTTAAAATAGGTGTAATTCCTGCCCAACATTCTACTAAGTGTGTTGTGAAGTTACCATGAGATCATCTGTACTTTTTCGTTACTTAAAAAGCCATAGATACAGATATTATGCATACCTATATACTCCAGTACTCAACCTTGATCAATTCTAAACCACTCCTCCTGTGCCCGCATGCTCGCCTATTCATTCCAACTTTCTGTAATCACCAAAGGAATCAGGCAGAATGGGAATGAGGATGTACTTAAGATAATGTGTGTCTGACAAAGAAGTGCCCATATGCCACTCATCATCATACAAAAATGTCCTGCAGAAAATGCCAGTGGGAAGATTTCCCAAGCGGTGAAGCAACAAGGGGGGAGGGTGGTGGTGGGATCTCCCCCAGGAAGACCCAAGGGCAGAATGTTGGGTTCCGGCGTTTGCAAAGGAACGGGAACCCAGGTGAAAAGCCCAGTATCTATGATTAAGGAAACTAACCCTACTCTGTTGTGTTTCCAACCCTTTCAGAGTTCCCATCTTAAAGTTATTCATCTTTGCAGCCTGGAGCCTATTAAAGTGTTTGACACCGAACAGTGCCTAACAAGGAGGCAGCACACACATGCATAACTTGATTGAGGAAATATCTGCAACATGGATAGGTCTAGCTTTGAAGCCGCTTACTTTCTAGTCCTATCCGAGCCCCGAAGAGCCTTTTCAGAGCCTTCTCATATCTCCTATTTTGAGTACAGTGTAAAGGGTACATGGTTAATTTTGTCATGAATGCCTAGAGTCTCTAATTCCCTCTCTCTGCATAGCTAATTCTGCATTGTCTGCCTATCACATTGTCTTGGACTGATTTTTTTAAAAAATCTGCTTAATTCGAACAGTGAAAATGGATCACTTTTTCTTCCAAACCAGCAGTTCTTAACTCTGGCTGAACATTAGAATAAGCTGAGAAGAGTGTGCATACACACACCCCATATCCGATACCCAGGCCCCATCCCAGACCAATTAAATTAAAATCTCTAGGAGTCAGGGCCTGGGGATCAGTGTTTTTCCAAAGCTCCCAGCTTGTTCTAACACACATCCAGGGTTAAGAACCACTGTGAATGAGCCGGCCTTTCCCCAGAAAGCAGAGACTCACCAATTATGCATGAGGCAAAAGCAGGCTGTAATGTTGCCTTCCACACACCCTGAGACCCAGGCCAGGAAGAAAGGATCTTAAGCCCAGGGCTGGTAAAGCGCTCCAGCCTTCACTCCTTCTTGGGCACCTCTCTTGTTGATGGCAGAGGGGGAGGGGGACCCCAAGAGAGATCTGCCTCCTCCAGGTTGGGCAGGGACAGCAATCCAGGAGCAGGTTTCCACAGGTGTAATGGCATCAGCGGACTCTAGGGTGGTCCTGCCCCCTCAAGGAAGCCTGGAGAGCAAGCCATGGTCATGGTGAAGGTGGGGGGGAGGGAGCTCTCCCTTTTATGGTGTTGAGTGGAGACTGAGTTTCCAATGCAAATAACCAGAGAGTCAAGTGGATTCGGCATTAGGAACCCACCGTTCATTTTAAATTTGGTCTCTAGCAGCCACTCATATATTTCAAACCCAGCACATGAACCTAAATTCAATCTGCTGCGTTGTATTTTCTGGCTTTTAATTTATGGCCTCGGGCTTCAACTAATTGAAGGGACAAGCTGGTGACAAAAAGGAGACCATCTTCTGACAAAAACTGTCATTAGCATAAGGCACTGCTCCCCACATCTGCAGCATAATTGAGACTTCCCAGATCTTACCTACGCGTTGGAGTTCTTTTAAGCTCTTGCACCTGAGCCATATAAAGTAAAGTTTGTCTATGAAGGAGCCAATCATGGCTGTGTCCACTTCTTCTACTCTCCACCAAACTGTTTGTTCATCTAATGTCTCCGTGGTCTTACACATTAGACGGCCGCCTTTGAAAGCACGGAGTAAATACAAGTGCGGTTCTTCACTTTGCCACGTTCAAACAGTGATTTGACCATGTCCTGCCGGCTCTCAGCGAGAACAGCAGTCATCAGCCCATCAACAAGCTCCAAGCTGAGATCAGAAGTCCCAGCCCAGACACAGGGTACCAACCAACTGTCGTGATGGACGGGAGCATCGCCAGAAGGGCCCTTTCTGTCTGGAGGGAAACACGGGGGAGAGGGCCGCATTTTAGGGCTCTCTGCAGGCAGCGCTGACTGGGGAGGTGCGGGCTCAAAGGGCAGAAGGCAGACTGGCATTCATCCGGACGGCATCAGCTGGCTCCAAGCGGGTACTCCGAGCTTGCCCCCCCCGGGGCGTCCTGCACAGGGCAGCGGTCTTCTAAGAGGCACTTTGCCCATAGTGGATATGCGGAAAGAAAAACTTTTCCTCTACTCTTGAAGGTCTTCTAGCTAGACTAAGAATTAAATTTACACACGCAGATGAACAGGAGAAGAACACCCGAAGTTATTAAGCGCACAAGGAGGCCCAATAACACCTGAACAAGTGACCGAGGCAGGCGGTTTTTATATTTTCTAGATAAAGAGGCAATAAACCTTGGAGGAATTGATGACGAAGAAAGCTTAACTTTGGGCGCTTCAATTAGTAAGAAATTTTAAACAGAATTTGGGCTGTGGTAGTGAATTAGTAAAAAGTAACGAGTGATTATACAGCATCCTGGGCCCTGAATTTCCCATCACTGGTGACAGGGAGGTCTTTATCTCCTGCTACAGGGAGGGGACCGTTCACAGGAGAGATTTATTTCCTGCCTTCGGGGGGACAGAGGAGGGTTTGAGTGCCCCTCTTGCACAGACTGTAACTTCTATTAAAATAATTAGAAGTGACTTTCATTTAAAAGAATCAATATGCTAAAGTGGCACATTTTGGAGCGACCCACCCTTGGCCCTTCCATGGAAAATGAGTTAGAACCGCTAATTTTAGTTTTCAGAGGGCTCATCCCCTGGCATCTGCAGGAAACTAGTCTATGTCTTTTAAAAGCCTGAGTTCCCCCTGCCTCCTCATCCTCACTCCCCACCCTGTCCTCAAAATGTGCTTGCCACAGAAAAAAACATTCAGCAAATATTTGTAATAAAATTCCCAAATACCAAATAAGCAATCCTCCATTCAAGACCTAGCCTGTGAGACGAGAGCGAAGGAAATCTAGGACAGACCCTCCTCTTGCACAGAATTTTTGTTCAGGACTCTCCTTCATTACGAGCTCATGATCTGAAACATCACTGTCTTGATGGGGCTTTTTTCACTCCCTAAAATGTGAACAGAAGGTCACAGAAGGTGTTGCTAGGAGTCTCAGATTTCTTATATGAACTCTGTTCTCTGGTGGAAGACGGACTGGAAAGGCAGAGAATTACGGAGACCTACACACACAAAGCTTTCGATAAGTGGTGTCTGGTGGATCACAGAACAGCGTGTTGCATGGAATGTGTCAAGAACTGGGTCTTTGCGCTCCCCCGCCAGTGCCCCGTGCATGGCACCACCCCCAGGGAAACAGGTCAGGACACAGCCAATACCACCTCCCTGCTCCTTTAAGCTTATAGGTTCCCACTGGAGCCACTCCAGCCGGCGTGCCCCGCCTTGGTGAGGTGATGTTTCCCGGGTCCAAGCCAGTTTGGGAAGCTCTCTCGTGGAGCCTCAGATTACGTAGTTACATATGATTGGGGGGAATGTGATAAGATATGGCTAAAGAGAGAGACAGATGGTAGAAAATAGACAGACAGACAATCTTCAAATACTGCACATCCAGCATAAGGAGACGCTCACGTTCCCGGGAGCCTGAGGAACCGAGCCTGCAGCCACTCCTCGGACCTCACACTCCCTCCAGGACACGCTCCCAGCGAGCGTCAGAGGCTGCTCGGGCCGCTCTAACAAAATGCCGCAGATCGGGGGACTTCACAGGAATCTACTTTCTCAAAGTTCTGGAAGCGGTAGTCCAAAATCACGGTGTGGGCAGAAGCCTGAGGCCTCTGTCCTTGGCTTACAGATGCTGTCTTCTGGCTGCGTCCTCACATGGTCTTTCCTCCGTGTGTGTGTGTGTGTGTGTGTGTGTGTGTGTGTGTGTCCCTTTATGGATCTTAATGTCCTCTCCCTACAAAGACCCCAGTCAGACTGGATTACAGCCCACCTTGACGGCCTCATTTTAACTTAATCACCTCTTTAAGGTCCCCATCTCCTGTTAAAAAGCAAAATTTAACCAAGTAAATGTGAAGATCTAATTGACTTTATTAAACAATTCATGAATCTGGCAGCATCCTTCCTAGCAAGTAGAGGGGAGATCTGCTGTCCTAAACAAAAGAAAGGTTTTTAAAGACAGAGAGAGGGTGTTAAAAAGAAAGCAAGAAAAGAATTCATTAGTGCGACATTTATTGTTTAGGCAAGGTTGCCCCCCCGGAAAGGGAGCGGAAAGGGTCCATCGATGAATTTCCTAGTGTTGACCAGGAAATCCCATGTTGTCTGGTTGAAGGTTACATCCATGGGGGTTGAAACTGCAATTAGGTTAGGTATCAAGTCGTGGTTTGCTGACTAAGGGGCCTTGACCTAACTGACACCGTTTTGGGCCTGTGGTTTTCTTTTTAACACTCCAAATAGAGTCACATTCTGCATTACTGGAGGTTAGGACTTCAACATATGAAATTTGGGGGGAATAGATGACATCTCTCTCTCCCTCTTTCTTCTTCCTTCTCCCTCTCCAACAGGTAGAGTTGAATTTTCTTAAGATCCATGCAGATGCCATCAGCATGAGAGGTTTCTAGGTTCAAGATCCACGCTGAGTGGATGGCAAGCCGAGTAAATACATCAAGCTCAGAGGATAGAGAGCTCATGGAGAACTGAGAAGGTCCACTGGTGGGCAAGATGGGGGTCGTGACTTCTGAGAGTACCTTTGGACAGACACCCAGGAAAGGAGTAAACACTCTAACAGGGGGAGCAGAGCACAGGGAAGCATGAATGCTGGAGTGGTCTGGATGTATGCAGATGTGTGCCGAGCAGCGAGAGGGACTGGGGCTGGCAGAGGGCTCACACGATGGAGGCAGGGGGAGCTCAGTCTAGAAGTAGTCAGATTGGGTCAGATCTCAGAGGAACATGGAGGCTAGAACAATGAGTGTAAAATTTACCCATAGATGTAAATCCATTCAGAACTTTAAAGTCTAGGAATGTCACAGCGAGGGAAAGGAAGGGCCTGCTTGAAGCAAAAGACCAATCACAAAGATATCATAAGGTTTCAAATAGCTGGAGACCTGGCGTGACACAAGACTTCCCGCAATATTCTGCCCCAAGTCAAGGTTAGAAATAGCTATTATGATCTCAGTCTGAATACCCTCCCCCCAAATACCAGAGCCATCACATGACTCATCAGCTTCAAGCCACTAATCAAAGTATAAAAACCAACCTCATGCCAACAAAAATCAATTTCTGTTTTGCCCTTTGCTTTACAGATGGTCTAGATTTTCCAAGTGCAGTAGAAGAAATAAGGTAACTTTTCCAATAAGATTACTTCATGCAAGAAACAGTCTTCTTTTCAATAAATAGTTTTAAACCATTCTCCCTGGTTTCTGAATTACACTACTCTCTGAAGATATATAAACATCAGGTAGCAGTTGTATTTCCTGTGAGTGGGGAGCTTGGTTTAATAAGGAGGAGAGAGGCAGGGTGATAGACTTTTGGAGATGAAGCAAATCTATCAGATCATCCCAGCCACTTCACTGGGCCCGCCCGAGACTGCTCCCGGCTGCACTGGCATATTCACTGCTGCTCGGACTGGCCCAGTTTTAAATGATTTAAGGGTCATATATTGAAGGCTCGTGACCAGCTATAAAGAGGTGCTTCTTCCTGAGACACTAGCAGAGGCTTGGCTGTAACTGTAGATGGATGCTCATCCTACCAGAGGTCGGAGGGCGCCTTGCTGCCCTTCAGGCAGTTCCACACCAGAGCCGTGGAAGTCACACCCATCTGGGCTGTGGTCATCATCCAAGGAAAAGGACAAATGCCATGTGCATTTATCCCAACCTGAGAGCGACCATGGGCTGTGCTGCTGACATAAGGAATTGTATTCTTATTATCCATGGCAAGGACACATGGTCATTCTGTTCCTCTCTGAGCCCGATTTGTATACAAGGAGGGATGCATACCTCAAGCAGCTGGTCTTGGGATATAGGGGGGAGCGGGGCAGACATAGTCACTTCCTCCTCCTCCCCCAGTAAGAGTGACAATTGCCTCCACTGAGTCCTGGGACTGATCCACGGCAGGACCAGGAGCTCCAGAACTAGGAACATCCTGACTTGCACACCCTCACCACCCCTTAGGTCCATAGTATCAAATGCTCTGAGTACAGTTTAACCATTTGAAAGCCTCGGTGGCATGGTCCAGGGCTTAGAAATAGAGGAACAGGTGAAAAGAAATGGAGTGACTCAACCAAGGGACTAAAGGTCATCAGTAGTCTCTAAACAAGTCTTTAAAATTACAATAATTGTCACTAGATCTAGCAAGCTCATACTACACACCAGAGACATACATAATTTCTCTTTTTCTGGTATATACTTGGATACTATTATTATTCTCATTTTACAACTAGGGAAACTGAGGCTTAGGGCAGTTAATTCACGACTCCCCCTTATTTCCATAGCTCTCTCCGCCACCCATCCAATCAGCAGCATTTGGGCCCCTCATAGGCTTGCTGTCATGACTCTTCAATGGGTCACTGTGTTGTTGGCATTCCGTGCTGTGCACATATAGAAGGCCTGGGATCTGGGCTGTGGGGTTTATTTACTACTGGAGATATTAAAGGTCACACATCTGACTAATTCCATCAAGGTCTTCTTAATAGTAACTCCAGGAGAAATTTCTTCCAGCCTCAGGACCTGATACAGCTGCATGTCTACTGAACCACTAGTTCGCTTCTATCCTCGGACACTGCAAAATCTACACGTGATGCGTTTTACTTTTTGCGTCCCCAGCTAGGAACTCAGGGACCGATTTCTATCCTGCCTCTCTTAAGTGTGTGAGACATGATTCCATGTACTTGGGGGTAATGTTTTACTCCTGGTTTTGTTTTCCTTCTTCTTTCATTACTTCTCCTGCCTCCACTTTCCTCACTTAAGATTATTTTTTCCATCATTGACACTATGTGCATCTTTATAAGTTACCGTAAGCAATTTTTGAAATAGGAGGAGATATAAATATGTTTTAAAACACAAAAAGATCTAGAGGGTGAATATAGAGATGTGTATGTCTTGTGAAAATTCAAAACTTCATCCAGCTGTATACTATGAATTTGTTTATTAAGAAGCAGAATGGTGGGGGCGCCTGGGTGGCACAGCGGTTAAGCGTCTGCCTTCAGCTCAGGGCGTGAACCCGGCCGGCGTTCGGGGATCGAGCCCCATATCAGGCTCCTCCGCTAGGAGCCTGCTTCTTCCTCTCCCACTCCCCCTGCTTGTGTTCCCTCTCTCGCTGGCTGTCTCTATCTCTGTCAAATAAATAAATAAAATCTTAAAAAAAAAAAAAAAAAAGCAGAATGGTGGAATCAGTAGTTCTAAGAGCCCATCTTTCCACAGAAATAATAAATAAATAAATAAATAAATAAATAAATAAATAAATAAA